>NC_085843.1:1990951-1998451 GCF_035594765.1 Anolis carolinensis
GTAGTTTCCCTAAACGTAATAGGACATTCGCCATTGCTCTGGAATGTGGGTGTCGACAGCTGGGAGATAACATTGCTGGTCCGCTCCAGCTGTGCTTTGTAAATAGTTGTAAATACATAGAAATTGAGACAAAAAGGTAAATGTGTCTCAGTTTCATCTTTTCCTGACAGATTGGAGTAAGCTCCCAACCATTAATAGCCTAGCTTGCTGTTGACCTATGCAGCCCGAAAGACAGTTGCATCTCTCGAGTAGGAAATTTAGGTATCGCTTTATGCGGGGAGGCTAATTTAACTAATTTACGACACCATAAAACCTTCCAGAAGCATGAGAAAGTACTCCATCAAGGACTCGGTGTCACAAGTGGACGGCAAAGCGGCAGCTCCCCCTGCGGCTGGAATCAAGTGTACCTTCATGAAGCCAGAAGCTGGGAAATGTTAAATTGCCTCAGTGTCTGTCTATATGTGTCTGTCTCTATATGTCGTATGTCTAATGCATTGAATGTTTGCCATGTATATGTGCATTGTGATCCGCCCTGAGTCCCCTGTGGGGTGAGAAAGAAGGGCGGGATATAAATACTGTAAATAAATAAATAAATAAATAAATAAATTTAGGAGATCACATTCAGAAGGGTCTGAGCTTTGGGTTTTTTGTTTTTTTTTACTGCTTCAGAGACTAGGACACAATGGAGCAGTGGGTTCCAATTTCAAGAAATGATGTCCCACCTAAATATTGGGAAGAGTGTCCTGAAAATGGTGTATGGTTTGAATGGAATTGAATGAAATGTGTATGGTTGGGGTCTATATAGTCTAGAGCAGGGGTCCCCAAACTAAGGCCCGGGGGCCGGATTTTTCCACTGAAAGGCAACTCTAAAAAACCCAAAACAGGAAAAAGTACAAAATATCATTGCACTTAGATCTTCCTTGCAAGCAAAAATAATAATAATAAATCTTGACTGATCTGCAGTGTGGGTCATTTCCTCCAAGGTCATTTACCTGGCCCCCGCCCTCAGTTTTATAATATAATATTTTATATCATTTCAATAATGTAATATATTGTATATACATATAATATTGATAATAATATTATGATGTTCTACAATATAATACTAATAATACCATATAATAATATTAATTATATGTTATATATTACATATAATATTACAGTATAGTGGTATAGTTCAATATGGTAATATATAATGCTAATATTGTGCTATGCTAATAACATAATATATTGTATATACATATAATATTGATAATAATATTATAATGTAATACAACCTAACACTAATAATAATACCATATAATAATATTAATTATATATTCTATATTACATATAATATTACTAATAATATTACAGTATAGTGGTATAGTTCAATATAGTAATATATAATGCTAATATTGTGCTATGCTAATAACATAATATATTGTATGTACATATAATATTGATAATAATTTTATAATGTAATACAATATAACACTAATAATAATACCATATAATAATATTAATTATATATTCTATATTACATATAATATTACTAATATTACAGTATAGTGGTATAGTTCAATATAGTAATATATAATGCTAATATTGTGCTATGCTAATAATATAATATATTGTATGTACATATAATATTGATAATAATATTATAATGTAATACAACCTAACACTAATAATAATACCATATAATAATATTAATTATATATTCTATATTACATATAATATTACTAATAATATTACAGTATAGTGGTATAGTTCAATATAGTAATATATAATGCTAATATTGTGCTATGCTAATAACATAATATATTGTATGTACATATAATATTGATAATAATATTATAATGTAATACAATATAACACTAATAATCATACCATATAATAATATTGATTATATATTCTATATTACATATAATATTATTAATATTACAGTATAGTGGTATAGTTCAATATAGTAATATATAATGCTAATATTGTGCTATGCTAATAATATAATATATTGTATATACATATAATATTGATAATAATATTATAATGTAATACAACCTAACACTAATAATAATACCATATAATAATATTAATTATATATTCTATATTACATATAATATTACTAATAATATTACAGTATAGTGGTATAGTTCAATATAGTAATATATAATGCTAATATTGTGCTATGCTAATAACATAATATATTGTATGTACATACAGCTGCTCTGAGTCCCCTTCGGGGTGAGAAGGGCGGGATATAAATGTAATAAATAATTGTAGTAAATGAATAAATAAATAATTTTAGACTTAGGCTCGCCCAAAGTCTGAAATGACTTGAAGGCACGCAACAACAACAACAATCCTGATGAACTTAACTATCTCATTGGCCAGAAGCAGGCCCACACTTCCCATTGAAATCCCGATAAGTTTATGTTGGTTACAATTGGTTTCATTTTTAAATATTGTATTGTTCTTCCATTGTTGTTGTTGTTTTGCACTACAAATAAGACATGTGCAGTGTGCATAGGGATTTGTTCGTTTTTTTTTTTTTCAAATGATAATTCGGCCCCTCCACAGTCTGAAGGATTGTGGACCAGCCCTCGGCTTAAAAAGTTTGAAGACCCCTGGTCTAGAGATACCAACCTAAGGCTGAAGCCTGAAAAACTACAAGAAGGAGGTGAAGAATTCATGGACTGTAATTAAAAGTTGCTCAACGGTTGACGACCAGAGACAAATGATTACGTAAGTCTTGGTGGAAAACAACATGTTTACATTAACAGAGACCATCGCTTTTTAAAGTAAAGGTTGTTGTGTGTTTTCCGGGCTTTACGGCCATATTCCAGAAGTATTCTCTCCTGACGTTTTGCCTGCATTTATGGCAGGCATCCTCAGAGGTTGTGAGGTATACAAAGCTCAGTTGGCGCTAGACTTTTGGTATGTTTGATATGTTTAAACTGTTTGAGCGGGGCCTGCGAAGGCCTAGAAGGAAAAAAATACCAGCTGAAAACTAAGGGCACAGCAGGAAGAATGGAATACAAGCTGCTGAAAACTACTACTACTACTACTATTATTATTATTATTATTATTATATGTATTTACTAGCTGTGCCCGGCCACGCGTTGCTGTGGCAAAGTGGTGGTGGTATTGGTTAAAAATTGTGGTGTAATTTTTATTTGACGTTATTTGCATTTTTTAATTAATTTTATTGTAAGTTATATTTTTATTTATTATATTTTATTATTTTCTTGTATTATTTTTAGTTATTTTCTGTTATTATAGTATTTTAATGTATCAATTTTTTAGTGTTTTTTATTATTTTTTATTGGGTTGCTAGGAGACCAAGTTGGAGGAGCTTAGCCTTCTGACTGGCAGCAATTGGATAAAAGCAATTATTCCTTTCTCTCTAATTAGGACTTTATTTTTCTTTTCTTTTTGTTGTATCAACCTAGAGCCGTGGATGATGGGTTGTGTTGTCAAATTTCGAGGTTGGGGGGCCTGTAGTTTTGTTGTTTTGTGGGTCGCCGTGATGCCATCACTCTTTTATATATATAGATATAAAAATCCTTGTGCCTGTCGATAAGAGAGAACAAAAGGAAGAGCAAGTTCACCAAACTTCGCGCCTGCTGAAAAAATTCTGACTATAAAAAGGACCGAGTTGCATCTCGGCCTCATGGCGCTTTTGTTTACTTGTTCACCCAGCAAGTGATTTGATCAGTTAAACATGTTGCAAAACTGTCTCCTGCTTCCAGTGTTGGATTGAATAAAAAGCTCTGAAGGTTTTGGGTATAATTAATAAGAGGGATTGGCAGATAGCCACCCAGACATACAACGAAATAAGCCCACTCACCAGTTCCGTTGAAGTTCCGGTCAAGGGAGGCTAGTTCTCCGCGGCCGCTGAACTCCTCGGCTTGGTCCACCAGCGCCTCCTTGACCGCTTCATGTCCGCAGAGGACCACCACTGGCCGGGGACCCAGGTGCACCGTGAAGACCGGACCATATTTGTCCCTCAGCTGTCGGAGGAACCATGACCAGGGTATCACAAAAGGGCTTTATCCAAAACAAAATCACACCTTAAACAGACTTAGAGAAGTTTCTACTTAATGATACAAAAATATGGAGACAGTGTTCGGTTCAAGCTTTATTCTGCCATACGTAGACGACCTCACTGTTGCCACTGAGACAGACGAGGACTCCCTAGGCCAGTGATGGCCAACCTATGACACGCGTGTCAGCACTGACACGCCTAGCCATTTTTGCTGACACGCTGCCGCATGCAGATTGATTGGATGACTAATGCCTTTTGTGGCCAAATTTGGTGTGATTTGGTCCAGTGGTTTTGTTGTTTACTCCATGGGAATTACGCACATTACATTTATTTATATATATACAGCTAGTGATTTATATATATACAGTGTGATTTTGGTCCAGTGGTTTTGTTGTTTACTCCATGGGAATTACGCACATTACATTTATTTATATATATTTATATATATACAGCTAGTATATATATATATATATATATATATATATATATATATATATACTAGCTGTGCCCGGCCACGCATTGCTGTGGCAAAGTGGTGGTGGTACTGGTTAAAAATTGTTGTGGAATTTTTATTTGATGTTATTTGTATTTTTAATTAATTTTATTGTAACTTATCTTTTTTATTTGTTATATTTTATTATTTTGTTGTATTGTTTTTAGTTATTTTGTTATTTGTTATTTTGTTATTTGTTATTTTATTGTATTAATTTTTTTAGTGTTTATTATTATTTTTTATTGTATTATTTGTATTTATTTTATTTTTTATTCTTTTATTAACACTGGGCTGAGTGGGTTGCTAGATCAAGTGGGCGGAGCTTGGCCTTCTAACTGGCAGCAATTGGATAAAAACAATTATTTCTCTCCCTCTAATAAGGACTTTATTTTTCTTTTCTTTTTGTTGTCGGAACCTAGGGGCAAGGATAGTGGGTTGTGTTGCCAAATTCCTAGGTTCTGGGGCTTGTACTTTTGTTGTTTAGTGGGACGAACGGACACCATTACTCCTTTATATATATATATACTAGCTGTGCCCGGCCACGCGTTGCTGTGGCAAAGTGGTGGTGGTATTGGTTAAAAATTGTTGTGTAATTTTTATTTGACGTTATTTGCAATTTTTTATTAATTTTATTGTAAGTTATATTTTTATTTATTATATTTTATTATTTCCTTGTATTATTTTTAGTTATTTTCTGTTATTATAGTATTTTATTGTATTAATTTTTAGTGTTTTTTATTATTTTCTATTGGGTTGCTAGGAGACCAAGTTGGAGGAGCTTAGCCTTCTAACTGGCAGCAATTGGATTAAAGCAATTATTCCTCTCTCTCTAATTAGGACTTTATTTTTCTTTTCTTTTTGTTGTATCAACCTAGAGCCGTGGATGATGGGTTGTGTTGTCAAATTTCGAGGTTGGGGGGCCTGTAGTTTTGTTGTTTTGTCCACTGCCCTGATGCCATCACTCTTTTATATATATAGATAATCATTCTATTATTATTCTATTATTATTGTAGTATATTATTATATTATTACTATTATATTATTATTATATTATTCATTATTCATGACTACATTGAAACTACAATAGAGAGAAATCAGCGTGGAAACTGCAAGAGGTACCATAGATGGTTGTACATGGAAATAATGGTAGTAAATAGTTTTTGAGTTATTAAATACAGTTATATATTACAATTATACATTTTTGTTATTTAAACTATATATATTGTGAAATTATGGGGTTTTTTTCTCAAAGTGACACACCACCCAAGTCATGCTAGGTTTTTTGGTGGATTTTGACACACCAAGCGCAAAAGGTTGCCCATCATTGGGATAGGATGTCCCATTGAGGAGGAGGAGGAGGAAGAGGAGGAGGACACAAGCTTGGAACAGACCTCTAAAGACCATCCAGTCCAACCCCATCTGTGCTGGAGGTTGTAGATATAAATAAATATTTATTTCCGAGCCAAGGTAAACCCTGCAGAATAATAAAGTGTCACTCCGGCTTGTGTAACAAGTAACAGTGCCTTTACTTCAGTTCGAAAGATCAAACAGGGCGACAATATATACAGCAGTCTCTCTGAATTCACACAGAGAACATAGGGAACAAATAGTCCCTTTAAACCATCTTTGAATAGGCCTCGTTTGCCCAAAACAGATTGGACAAAAGCCGTAAACTTCTTAAGAGAAAGAAGAATGAACTTTTCATGATAGATCTGTCTTGCATATAAAAACAAACAAAAAGATGGAGGCTAGAATAAATGAAAGAAACCATCAAAGAAAACAAAAGAAAAGTCTTCGAAGCATGGATGAGAAGTCAAAGCACCACTCCCCCCCCCCCCTTATTTTTAATTTTTATTTATTTATTTTTTTTCCTCCTCTTATTGCATTGTGTGTGTGTGTTTTTTTATCCTGTTGTTATTTTTCTCTCTGTGTCCCTCCTTCACTTACTCTCTTTTCCTACTATTTCCTACTACCCTATATAATCGAGTATAAGCCGACCCGAATATAAGCCAAGGCACCTAATTTTACCACAAAAAACTGGGAAAACTTATTGACTCAAGTATAAGCCGAGGGTGGGAAATGCAGCAGCTACGGGTAAATTTCAAAAATAAAATTAGATACCAATAAAATTACATTAATTGAGGCATCAGTGGGTTAAATGTTTTGAATATTTACTGTATTTCAAAGAAAAACAGTAAACTAACTCTATAAGTGGAAAAGCAACAATAACTTTATAATCATCATCATCATCATCATCAACAGCTTCATTTGTACTCAGGCCAGCTTCCAACATAGTAACAGGCAAACATAGAATGCCTACATAAACAATGCAGAGCTAGATGGAGATCTATCATGATATATACTAATTTCACATGTGTATTTTCCCCTGAAACCTTTGCAAATCTTTTATGTGCCTTTTCCTCCTGCAATATTTGCAAGCCCTATTTATCAATGTTTATATCTATCTAGACATCTCTGTGTGTGTGCATGCGCATTTTCCCTCTGCCCTTGCAAACATGTGAGGGTAAAATTCATATAAAATTCATATATAAAATTAATGTATACATATAGGAACAGATATACAAGTACATGGAAATCTCTAGTTATCTATATTTACATAGGATTTGCAAAGACCTGTAAACATATGAGGGGAAAAATCATAGATTAATGTCTTTGTAGGGGGAACATCTATATAAATATTGAGAAGCTTTGGGGCGTGCATTTACCCAAGGAAGAAATGCAAGCAAAGCCCCCCTAAAAACAACTTTGTCCTCTTTTCTCCTGCCCTTTCCCACCTCTTTTCCTTCTCCCTTTTTCAAACTCTAAAAGTAGCCAGAAAAGGCTTTATAAAACTTCTCTCCCCCTCCCAAAAAAGCCCACCTCATTTTTGTTTCCTTGGGAATAAAAAGAAATACACGCCTTCTGTTGCTTTCTTTTTCCTCCTTCCCTCCCTTTGGACTCAAATGTTCTTGCCATA
>NC_085843.1:2303451-2453474 GCF_035594765.1 Anolis carolinensis
ACGTAAGAGCTTCTGTCTATCATCCACAATCCCCAACACATTATAACTGCCATGTCAATAAAAATAATCAGCACACGCATGAAACCCAATGCAAAATGCATGCCGTGCAAGGGTTTTGGTGCCGTGTACGATTTGCATGCAATTTGCATGTGTTTTGCATGGGCCTCAAGGCTCCAGCTGCAGCCACGTGGATGTCATGGACCTGCTTTGTTTGCTGGAGCTTTTTGCTCATCGAGACTGAAAAAACTCCCCCGGATGCAAAACAGCTCATACCTGACTCATAGACTGCAGACGTCTAGCATTGTATGACTCCGTTTAGTTATAGGAAGCAGTTGCCCCGCTCAAGAAGCCCTGAAGATGATAAATGCCGGACTACAATTCCCAGCATTCCTAGCTGGGGCTGCTGGGAATTGCAGTCCAGGAACACCTGGAATTTCTGCAGGATTTCTGTCCTGTCAAACTACAACTCCCAATGTTCCATCGCCTCGAGCGGCAGCAGTAAAAAGCGGGAACAACCTGCAGTGTAAATGCACCCTTGGCCCCTGTCCAAACCCTGTTGTTGTTGTTGTTGTTGTTGTCATTGTTGTGATTATTCTAGGGATGCTTTAACTTGGAGCACTGCATTGAAGCATGGGTTGGTTTGGATGGCCTCTGGGGCACCCTTCCACCTAATAATAATAATAATAATAACAACAACAAAATTCATAACCATTCATCATTCACTGCAGTGGAGTATACATTTAATAATAATAATAATAATAATAATAATAATAATAATAATAATAATAATAATGTCCGACTAGATGACCGTTGGGGGTCCCTTTCCAACTCTCGTTCCATGGCCACTCAAGACCAAGCGATCCTCAAATGGATTGTGTCCTCCTGAATGGCAGAAAGGAGTTGGTCTAGATATCCTTTGGGTGCCCCTCACAGCCCTAGAATTCGGTGTCTCAATAGAAGGCTGGACGGGAGAAGTAGGGTGGCCTCTTCCTTAGTGACAGAAGCAGGTCTGACTGGATAATCTCTGGGGACTCCTTCCAGCTCTAGTGAAATATATAGAGTTCTTGAAGTCTCCTCCTTGGGAGGTTTTGAAACAGAGGCTGGATGGCCATCTGCCTGGAGGGCTTGCATTGTGCCTTCCTCCTGTCAAAATGGGGCCAGACTGGATGGCCTTTGGGTGCTCCTCACATCTTTAGGATTAGGTGTCTCTGGCAGTTTTTCAATAGAAGGCTGGACGGGAGAAGTTGAGTGACAGAAGCAGGTCAGACTGGATGACCTCTGGGGGCCCCTTCCAGCTCTAGTGGAAAATATATAGATTTCTTGGAGTCTGGTGGAGTCTACTTCTCGGGAGGTTTTGAAGCAGAGGCTGGATGGTCTTCTGTCAGGAGGGCTTAGGTGGTCTCTTCCTGAATGGCAGAAGCAGGTCAGACTGGATGACCTCTAGGGACCCTTTCCAGCTCTAGTGGAATATATAGATTTCTTGGAGTCTGGTGGAGCCTCTTTCTCTGGAAGTTTAGAAACAGAGGCTGGATGGTTTTGGGTGGTGTCTTCCTGCCTAGAAGTGGGTCAGACTAGATGACCTCTGGGGACCTTTTCCAGCTCTAGTGGAAAATATACAGTTCCTGAAGTCTGATGGAGTCTCCTTCTCTGGAAGTTTTGAAGCAGAGGCTGGATGGTCTTGGACGCTGTCTTCTTGCCTAGAAGCGGGTCAGACTGGATGACCACTGGGGACCCTTTCCAGCTCTAGTGGAAAATATAGAGTTCCTGAGGTCTGGTGGAATCTCCTTCTTGGGAAGTTTTGAAGCAGAGGCTGGATGGTCTTGTGTGGTGTCTTCCTGCCTAGAAGTGGGTCAGACTGGATGACCACTGGGGACCCTTTCCAGCTCTAGTGGAAAATATAGATTTCTTGGAGTCTGGTGGAGCCTCTTTCTCTGGAAGTTTAGAAACAGAGGCTGGATGGTCTTGGGTGATGTCCTGTTGCCTGGAAGAAGCAGGTCAGACTGGATGACCTCCGGGGACCCATTCCAGCTCTAGTGGAATATATAGATTTCTTGGAGTCTGGTGGAATCTCCTTCTTGGGAGGTTTTGGAACAGATGATGGCTGGCCTTGGATGCTGTCTTCTTGCCTAGAAGCGGGTCAGACTAGATGACCTCTGGGGACCCTTTCTAGCTCTAGTGGAAAATATAGAGTTCCTGAAGTCTGATGGAGTCTCCTTCTCTGGAAGTTTTGAAGCAGAGGCTGGATGGTCTTGTGTGGTGTCTTCCTGCCTAGAAGTGGGTCAGACTGGATGACCACTGGGGACCCTTTCCAGCTCTAGTGGAATATATAGATTTCTTGGAGTCTGGTGGAATCTGTTTTGGAACAGATGATGGCTGGCCTTGGATGCTGTCTTCTTGCCTAGAAGCGGGTCAGACTGGATGACCTCTGGGGACCCTTTCTAGCTCTAGTGGAAAATATAGAGTTCCTGAGGTCTGGTGGAATCTCCTTCTTGGGAAGTTTTGAAGCAGAGGCTGGATGGTCTTGTGTGGTGTCTTCTTGCCTAGAAGCGGGTCAGACTGGATGATCCTTGGGGGTCTCTTCCAAGTATGGGACTGGGATCTCCCAGAGCAGAGTGCAGTCCGTTCCTTGGGGTCCCTTGGGGTGCTGGAGGCCTGGGAGCAGGAATTCCCCCGTTTGGCTTCTTCTCTTTGGCCTTCTTTCCTTCCCGGCAAGGAGGGTTTGGCAATGTCAGAGCGAGAAGAAGGAGGAAGAGGAAGAGGAAGAGGAGGAGGGCAAGGTCTTTCTTCCTTCCTCTTTCGTCTTTCTTCTGTGGCACTTCTTCTGACCTCCTCATTCTTTCTCTCTGCGCAGAAGATCGGGCTTGGCATGAGTGTGTAGAAGTCCTCAATATTGTGCTATTCTTGCCTTTGGGACCTCTTGCCTTTGATTTCTCCATCGCTCACTCCATCCTGGACTTCTCTTCTCAAGAGGAACAACAACCAGAATCCCTTTGAGACCATGTTCTCCGGAGAACTGCACATCCCAGGACGCCTTGGTCCTTGCTGACCATATCATCTCCAAGTTCGACCAACAAGAAAAGCCGATTCCGGGAATTTGATTGGCAAGCTCCAAGCCGGACGTAAGTTCGTATTTAATCTTTTTCCTTTATAATTTTTCCTTTATAATTTTTCTTAATACAGTAGAGTCTCACTTATCCAACATAAACGGGCCGGCAGAATGTTGGATAAGCGAATATGTTGGATAATAAGGAGGCATTAAGGAAAAGCCTATTAAACATCAAGTTAGGTTATGATTTTACAAATGAAGCACCAAAACATCATGTTAGACAACAAATTTGGCAGAAAAAGTAGTTCAATACACAATAATGCTATGTAGTAATTACTGTATTTATGAATTTAGCACCAAAATATCATGATGTATTGAAAACATTGACTACAAAAATGCGTTGGATAATCCAGAACGTTGGATAAGTGAGACTCTACTGTAGTTTGCTTCAAAAATACTACTTAACTTCCTTTAATTAAAAATGAGTTTCATAGAGTAGTGTCTGTAATGTGTTCAGTCCCGGTTATTTCAATATGTGCACGTTTTGCATGGTTGCATTTCAACTACAGTAGAGTCTCACTTATCCAACACTCGCTTATCCAAGCCTCTGGATCAGGGGTCCTCAAACTTTTTAAGCAGAGGGCCGGCCCACAATCCTTCTGACTGTTGAGGGGCCGAATTATCATTTGGGGGGAAAAAATGAACAAATTCCTATGCACACTGCACATGTCTTATTTGAAGTGCAAAACAACACCAATAACAATAAAAGAACAATACAATGTTTAAAAATGAAAATAATTTTAACCAACATAAACCTATCAGGATTTCAATAGGAAGTGTGGGCCTGCTTCTGGCCAATGAGATAGTCAGGTTAATTAGGGTTGTTGTTGTTGTTGTTGTGTGCCTTCAAGTCATTTCAGACTTTGGGCGACCCTAAGTCCAAAATTATTTATTTATTCATTTACTACATTTATATCCCACCCTTCTCACCCTGAAGGGAACTCAGAGCAGCTGTATGTATATACAATAAATTATACTATTAGCATAGCACAATATTAGCATTATATATTACTACTAGCTGTGCCCGGCCACGCGTTGCTGTGGCAAAGTGGTGGTGGTATTGGTTAAAAATTGTTGTGTAATTTTTATTTGACGTTATTTGCAATTTTTTATTAATTTTATTGTAAGTTATATTTTTATTTATTATATTTTATTATTTTCTTGTATTATTTTTAGTTATTTTCTGTTATTATAGTATTTTATTGTATTAATTTTTAGTGTTTTTTTATTATTTTTTATTGGGTTGCTAGGAGACCAAGTTGGAGGAGCTTAGCCTTCTAACTGGCAGCAATTGGATAAAAGCAATTATTCCTCTCTCTCTAATTAGGACTTTATTTTTCTTTTCTTTTTGTTGTATCAACCTAGAGCCGTGGATGATGGGTTGTGTTGCCAAATTTCGAGGTTGGGGAGCCTGTAGTTTTGTTGTTTTGTGGGTCGCCGTGATGCCATCACTCTTTTATATATATAGATATTGAACTATACCACTATACTGTAATATTATATGTAATATATGATATATAATTAATATTATTATATGGTATTATTATTCGTATTATGTTGTGTAAAACGATAATATTATTAATATCATATGTATATACAATATATTATATTATTAAAACTGATATAAAAATATTATATTATAAATGAGGGCAGGGGCCAGGTAAATGACCTTGGAGGGCCGCATCCGGACCCCGGGCCTTAGTTTGGGGACCCCTGCTCTGGATTATCCAACGTTCTGGATTATCCAACGCATTTTTGTAGTCAATGTTTTCAATACATTGTGATATTTTGGTGCTAAATTCGTAAATACAGTAATTACAACATAGCATTACTGCGTATTGAACTACTTTTTCTGTCAAATTTGTTGTATAACATGATGTTTTGGTGCTTAATTTGTAAAATCATAACCTAATTTGATGTTTAATAGGCTTATCCTTAATCCCTCCTTATTATCCAACGTATTCGCTTATCCAACATTCTGCCAGCCCGTTTATGTTGGATAAGTGAGACTCTACTGTATGTTTTAATGTATAGATTTTGCAGAAATGCTTTGATCTGTATCTTTTGTGCAAGAGCATTTTATAGAATTTTTATAGTATCTGTGTGTTTTTTAAAAAAAAAATTTATTAAGTGTTTTTGAACATAAAAAGAGTGAGAACAATAACGAGTATAGAAAAGAAAGTGAACCGGGGGGGGGGGGGGGGGTGATGAAGAGAAGGAGAAAAAAAACCAATGGAGATAAAAATAAAAATTGTTGGATGGAAGAAAATTATAATAAGTGAGGAAAAAGAGAAAAAGAAAAGAAAAAGAAAAATTGGAAAAGGGTTAAAAACAAGATAAAACAAAAAAAAAACAAAAAAAGAAAAAAACCTCAAAACATACAAAAAATAATTAAAAAGTGAATAAGAAAAAAAAATATTGTACTTCCCGTCTTTTTTTCTAGGTGATAGAATATTTTGTACTTTTTATCATTATAAGGTATCTGTGTGTTTTCGACTGTGCTGTGATCCGCCTCGAGTCGTGGGGAGAGAGGCAGATAACAACAACAACAACAACAACAGCAACAATATGAACCTATTATTGTTGTTGTTATTATTTGATACACAACAAGATGAGTACACAGCAAACAAGATCACTCTTCTGAACATTGTATTCGATCACACATCAGACACTTCCCAAGTGTCTAGGACTGTGTGATGTCTCAGTGAATAATGAGTGCAGATCTGAGTAGGGTGGCCTTTTGCAGCTGGCCGGTGGTAATTTCTGCCGATTGTGTTTAAGTGCAGGCTAAGGTCTTGAGGCACTGCACCCAGTGTGCCCATCACCACTGGGACCACCTTGACTGGTTTGTGCCAGAGTCTTTGCAGGTCGATCTTCAAATCCTCGTATTATTGTCATCATCATCATCATAATCATAATAACAACAACAATAATAATAGGTTCATATTATTGTTATTTTTATTTGCCTCTTTTGGCTCGAAGCTGGGCACAACATTAAATACATAATAATAATAATAATAATAATAATAATAATAATAATAATAATAATACTTGCCTCTCCTTTTGGCTCGAGGCTGGGCACAACATAGTTAAATAAATTAATAATAATAATAATAATAATAATAATAATAATACATGCCTCTCCTTTTGGCTCGAGGCTGGGCACAACATAGTTAAATACATAATAATCATTATCATCATCAACATCATCGTCATAACAACCACAACAACAATAATAATAAATTCATATTATTATTGTTATTCTTATTATTATCTGCCTCTCCTTTTGGCTCGAGGCTGGGCACACCATAGTTAAATAATAATAATAATAATAATAATAATAATAATAATAATAATAATAACTACTACAACTACAACTACAACAATAATAAATTTATATCATTATTGTTATTCTTATTATTATCTGCCTTTCCTTTTGGCTCGAGGCTGTGGACATAATAATAATAATAATAATGATTATTATGATTATGATGATGATGATGATGACAATAATACGAGGATTTGAAGATCGACCTGCAAAGACTCTGGCACAAACCAGTCAAGGTGGTCCCAGTGGTGATGGGCACACTGGGTGCAGTGCCTCAAGACCTTAGCCTGCACTTAAACACAATCGGCAGAAATTACCACCGGCCAGCTGCAAAAGGCCACCCTACTCAGATCTGCACTCATTATTCACTGAGACATCACACAGTCCTAGACACTTGGGAAGTGTCTGATGTGTGATCGAATACAATGTTCAGAAGAGTGATCTTGTTTGCTGTGTACTCATCTTGTTGTGTATCAAATAATAACAACAACAATAATAGGTTCATATTGTTGCTGTTGCTGTTGTTGTTGTTGTTATCTGCCTCTCCCCACGATTCGAGGGGGATCACAGCACAGTCGAAAACACACAGATACCTTATAACGATTATTATTATTATTATTATTATTATTATTATTATTATTATTATTATTATTATTATTATGTATTTAACTATGTTGTGCCCAGCTTCGAGCCAAAAGAGGCAAATAAAAATAACAATAATATGAACCTATTATTGTTATTATTATAATGTATTTAACTATGTTGTGCCCAGCCTCGAGCCAAAAGAGGCAAATAATAATAACAATAATATGAACCTATTATTATTGTTGTTATTATTATAATGTATTTAACTATGTTGTGCCCAGTCTCGAGCCAAAAGGAGAGACAGATAATAATAATAATAATAATAATAATAATAATAATAATAATAATAATAATAATATGATGATGATTATGTATTTAACTATGTTGTGCCCCGCCTAGAGCCAAAAGAGGCAAATAATAATAACAATAATATGAACCTATTATTATTGTTGTTATTATTATAATGTATTTAACTATGTTGTGCCCAGCTTCGAGCCAAAAGAGGCAAATAATAATAACAATAATATGAACCTATTATTGTTGTTGTTATTATTATAATGTATTTAACTATGTTGTGGCCAGCCTCGAGCCAAAAGGAGAGGCAAATAATAATAATAATAATAATAATAATAATAATAATAATAATAATAATAATATGATGATGATGATGATGATGATGATTATGTATTTAACTATGTTGTGCCCCGCCTAGAGCCAAAAGAGGCAAATAATAATAACAATAATATGAACCTATTATTATTGTTGTTATTATTATAATGCATTTAACTATGTTGTGGCCAGCCTCGAGCCAAAAGGGGAGGCAAATAATAGTAATAATAATAATAATAATAATAATAATAATAATAATAATAAGATGATGATGATGATGATTATTTATTTAACTATGTTGTGCCCAGCCTTGAGCCAAAAGAGGCAAATAATCATAACAATAATATGAACCTATTATTGTTGTTGTTATTATTATAATGTATTTAACTATGTTGTGCCCAGCCTCGAGCCAAAAGGAGAGACAGATAATAATAATAATAATAATAATAATAATAATAATAATAATAATGTTATTATTTCATACTATGCTTGTGTGCTTGTTTTAGTTTTGTTAGAAGTAAAGTATACAATTAAAGCAGATTTCCATAGTATATATCACTTAGTTATTCTATAGAAATCTGCTTCCATTGCATACTCTTCTCTTTTTCATATTTTATTCTTTACTTTTGAATCATAAAAACTAGTAAGACAAAAGCACATATTTGCCTATTTTTTGCCGATCCACAAACCTGCCGTGGATTGGTGCCGGTTGGCATCAGTGAGTGATACAAAACCAACTTCCCGAAATGACAAGAAACTTTCCATTGCAAAATTGAAATGCTTCCGTCTCCCCGTTTCTTGCACGCGATAAATGCATGTTAAGAACAATTCTTTGCAGGACAGAGAAAGGGACCGTAGTGCCACAACTTTTGTGAATGACCACTGCCCTATTTTTGAAGTTCTTGCTGCTTTTTGCCGGTTGCTGTTGCTTCTTCCGCTTCTTCCTGTGCATTTTTTGGTCATGACACTGTGCCTTTATCAAGCAAGTCGCTTGGGAACATTTCGATTATTTTATTTATTATTATATTTATAATTTGTAATGATTTTATCATGACACAGCAAACAAGATAGACATGCTGGATTTCGTATCACAAAATCACAAGTCGAACACTTCCCAAGTGTCTGGGACTGTGTGATGTATTTTCGGATGATGTGCGCAGATCTCAGCAGGGTGGCCTTTTGCAGTTGGCAGTTCGTAATTTTGTCAATGCCTATTGTTTCCAAATGCCGGCTGAGATCTTTTGGCATGGTGCCCACTGTGCCCATCACCACCGGGACCACCTGCACTGGTTTCTGCCAGAGTCTTTGCAGTTCAATCTTGAGGTCCTGAGAGCGGCTGAGTTTTTCCTGTTGTTTTTCGTCAATGCGACTGTCACCTGGGATGGCAACATCCATGATCCAAACCTTTTTCTTTTCCACAACTGTGATGTCTGGTGTGTTGTGTTCCAGAACTTTGTCAGTCTGGATTCGGAAGTCCCACAGTATCTTTGCATGTTCATTTTCCAATACTTTTGCAGGTTTGTGAGCCCACCAGTTCTTTGCTGCTGGGAAGGTGGTACTTGAGGCATAAGTTCCAATGAATCATTTGGGCCACATAGTTGTGCCTCTGTTTGTAGTCTGTCTGTGCGATTTTCTTACAGCAGCTGAGGATATGATCAATGGTTTCGTCGGTTTCCTTGCACAGTCTGCATTTTGGGTCATCAGCTGATATTTCGATCTTGTCCTTAATTGCATTTGTCCTGATGTCTTGCTCCTGGGCTGCAAGGATCAGGCCTTCTGTCTCCTTCTTCAGGGTCCCATTCGTGAGCCAGAGCCAGGTCTTCTCCTTATCAGCTTTTCCTTCAATTTTGTCAAGGAACTTTCCATGCAGTGTTTTGTTGTGCCAGCTGTCAGCTCTAGTTTGTAGTGCGGTTTTCTTGTACTGGTTTTTTGTCTGCTGTGCTTTGAGGAGTTTCTGATTTTTGACTTCAATCAAAGCAGGTTCTTCACTTTGCTTGACATATTCTGCCAGGGCATGTTCTTCTTCTTTGACTGCTTGTTTGACTTGTAAGTGTCCTCTGCCCCCTGATCTTCCAGGCAGATATAGCCGGTCAACATCACTGTGAGGGTGCAGTGAGTGATGAATGGTCATGAGTTTTCTTGTTTTTCTGTCCAAATTGTCCAGTTCCATCTGTGTCCAGTTTATGATGCCAACAGTATATCTTATGACAGGTATGGCCCAGGTATTATTATTATTATTATTATTATTATTATTATTATTATTATTATTATTGTTATTATTGTTATTATTATTATTGGGTTACTGTGAGTTTTCCTAGCTGTCTGGCCATGTTCCAGACAACCAGTGATTCTGGCCATGAAAGCCTTCAACAACGTATTATCATTATCATTATTATTATTTTGCACCCAGCTTATGGCTTGTGATGGGGCACAACATAGTTAAATGCATATGTAAAATATAATACTATAAATATAATACAATACTATATAATACTAATACTATTTCAGTGATGTGAGCAACTTTGCATATTGAACAGGAGACAAAAATAAGATATAATGATGATGATGATGATGATGATGCATGTGACATTAGAGGCCTGTTTAGAGCTGGTTGCATGTTTGCTTTGCTGACATTCGGGTAGTTTGGGGTTAAGTCTTTGCTTTTTTGCCCTCATTTGATCTGACCGTCTCCTTTTCCTATCATAGCCCCCATTTTCAGATGGGAATTTGAACTATTATTCTCTATTATGGGATCATAGAGTTGGAAGGGACCCCCAAGGGTCATCCAGTCCAACCCCAGGGTTCCAGACAGGAAGGCACAATGAGTGAATGTATCAGTGGGTGAATGTATCCATGAATCATAGCATCCTAGATTTCAAAGAGATCCAGCACATTTCACCCAGGCAGGAAGACACAACGAATAGATGAACAAGTCAGTCAATCATAGAATCTTAAGAGATGGAAGAGACCCCAAGGGCCATCCAATGCAAGCCACTTCTTCCAGGAAGCTAGACACAATGAGGGTATGAATCAATAAATACGTCAATCAATCAATCAATCAATCAATCAATCATAGAATCCTCGATTTGAAAGAGACCCCCAAAGGCCATCCAATCCACCCCATTTCAGCCAGGTAGGAAGACACAATGAATGAATGAATGAATGAATGAATGAATGAATGGATGAGTGAGTCAGCCAGCCAGCCAGCCAATGAATGAATGAATGAATGAATGAATCAATCAATCAATCATAGAATCCTAGATTTGAAAGAGGCCCCCAAAGGCCATCCAATCCACCCCATTTCAGCCAGGTAGGAAGACACAATGAATGAATGAATGAATGAATGAATGAATGAATGAATGAATGAATGAATAGGTCAGCCAGCCAATGAATGAATGAATGAATCAATCAATCAATCATAGAATCCCAGGGTTAGAAGAGACCCTGAGAGCTAACCATTCTGGGTTGCTGTGAGTTTTCTGGGCTGTATGGCCACGTTCCAGTAGCCTTCTCTCCTGACGTTTCACCTGCATTTGTGGCTGGCATCCTTTGAGGTTTGTTCAGAGGTCTGTGGGAATGAGGCAAGTGGTGTGTGTGTGTATATACAGTAGAGTCTCACTAATCCAAGCCTCGCTTATCCAAGCCTCTGGATAATCCAAGCCATTTTTGTCGTCAATGTTTTCAATATATCGTGATATTTTGGTGCTAAATTCATAAATACAGTAATTACAACATAACATTACTGCGTATTGAACTACTTTTTCTGTCAAATTTGTTGTATAACATGAAGTTTTGGTGCTTAATTTGTAAAATCATAACCTAATTTGATGTTTAATAGGCTTTTCCTTGATCAGTCCTTATAATCCAAGATATTTGCTTATCCAAGCTTCTGCCGGCCCGTTTAGCTTGGATTAGTGAGACTCTACTGTATATATATATATATATATATATACAGTAGAGTCTCACTTATCCAAGACTTGCTTATCCAAGGTTCTGGATTATCCAATGCATTTTTGTAGTCAATGTTTTCAATATATCGTGATATTTTGGTGCTAAATTCGTAAATACAGTAATTACAACATAACATTACTGCGTATTGAACTACTTTTTCTGTCAAATGTGTAGTATAACATGAAGTTTTGGTGCTTAATTTGTAAAATCATAACCAATTTGATGTTTAATAGGCTTTTCCTTGATCAGTCCTTATAATCCAAGATATTTGCTTATCCAAGCTTCTGCCGGCCCGTTTAGCTTGGATTAGTGAGACTTTACTGTATATATGTATGTATGTGTGTGTGTGTGTGTGTGTGTGTATGTGTGTGTATATATATATATATATATATATATATATATACACACATATACACACACACACATACACATACAGTAGAGTCTCACTTATCCAAGACTTGCTTATCCAAGTTTCTGGATAATCCAAGCCATTTTTGTCGTCAATGTTTTCAATATATCGTGATATTTTGGTGCTAAATTCGTAAATACAGTAATTACAACATAACATTACTGCGTATTGAACTACTTTTTCAGTCAAATTTGTTGTATAATATGATGTTTTGGTGCTTAATTTGTAAAACCATAACCTAATTTGATGTGTAATAGGCTTTTCCTTAATCCTTCCTTATTATCCAAGATATTCACTTATCCAAGGTTCTGCCAGCCCATACACACACATACACACACACACACACACACACATATATATCCCTGCAGAATAATGTCGAGGGTGGGAGAAAGGAGCAAGTGAGAATGTTAAGTGAGGGTCTCTGCATAGAGGTAGCCTGGCTGTGGTTGCCTGGGGGCACTCTCTGTTTGGAAATTGTTAACTAGCACTTGATTGTTTGCTGTCTGGAATTCCCCTGTTGTGGAGTGGTGTTCCTTATTTACTGTCTTGATACTGGTCTTTTTTAATACTGGCAGCCAGGTTTTGTTCAATTTCCTGGTTTCCTCCTTTCTGTTGAGATTATCCACCTGCTTCTTGTGGATTTCAGTGGCTTCTCTGTGTCGTCTGACATGGTGGTTGTCAGAGTGGTCAAGCACTTCTGTGTTCTCAAATAATATCCTGTGTCCAGGTTGGTTCGTCAGGTGCTCTGCTCTGGCTGACTTCTCTGGTTGAGTGAGTCTGCAGTGCCTTTTGTGTTCCTTGACTTGTGTTTTCCTGCATTTTTTCTCCCATGGTGAACTGGATGTTTGGGTGGATGCGGTTGAGGTGCTCCAGGAACTTGTTGAGTTTATTTATTTATTTATTTACTTGCAACATTTATATCCCGCCCTTCTCACCCGAAGGGACTCAGGGCGGTATACACAATTGGCAACAATTCGATGCCTACACATAATTAAAACATAGCAATGAAAATCCAATTAAAACAATTAAAACAATATAAAAATAAAAAACATATGGTTAAAATTCGGTTCATCCAAAATCCTCGTGCTGTGGCCATAAATCAGTCCAGGTCGTCTTTATCATTTAATCTTTGAACTATGGGGCTCATAAGCTGTCTCAACCTTCTTTATTGTGAAACTTAAGCTGGTCAAAAGCTTCTGTTGTCTCTGGGACTGGTGGTATACGAATACTTATGAAGCTGGGGCTCATAAGCTGTCAACCTTTCTTTCTGGTCAAACGTAAGCTGGTCAAAAGCTTCTGTTGTCTCTGGGACTGGTGGTATACGAATACTTATGAAGCTGGGGCTCATAAGCTGTCAACCTTTCTTTCTGGTCAAACGTAAGCTGGTCAAAAGCTTCTGTTGTCTCTGAGATTAGTGGTATACGAATACTGCTGAAGCTGAGACTCATAAGCTATCTATCTCAACCTTCTTTCTTGTGAAACTTAAGCTGGTCAAAAGCTACTGTTGTCTGAGACTGGTGGTATATGAATACTGCTGAAGCTGGGGCTCATAAGCTGTCTCAAACTTCTTTCTGGTCAAACGTAAGCTGGTCAAAAGCTTCTGTTGTCTCTGAGACTGGTGGTATATGAATACTGCTGAAGTTGGGGCTCATAAGCTATCTCAACCTTCTTTCTTGTGAAACATAAGCTAGTCAAAAGATTCTGTTGTCTCTGAGTCTGGTGGTACTCAAACCTTCTTTCTTGTGAAACTTAAGCTGGTCAAAAGCTTCTGTTGTCTCTGAGACTGGTGGTACTCAACCTTCTTTCTTGTGAAACTTAAGCTGGTCAGAAGCTTCTGTTGTCTCTGGGACTTGTGGTACTCAAGCTTCTTTCTTGTCTAAATGTAAGCTGGTCAAAAGCTTCTGTTGTCTCTGGGACTGGTGGTACTCAACCTTCTTTCTTGTGAAACTTAAGCTGGTCAAAAGCTTCTGTTGTCTCTGGGACTGGTGGTACTCAACCTTCTTTCTTGTGAAACTTAAGCTGGTCGAAATCTTCTGTTGTCCCTGGGACTGGTGGTACTCAATCTTTCTTGTGAAATGTAAGCTGGTCAAAAGCTTCTGTTGTCTCTGGGACTTGTGGTATATGAATACTGCTGAATGCAGGTGCTAAGGATGCCTGTTTTGGATTGCCTGGGCCTAGTATTACCAGACAATGCCCAAGCTTCTATTCACTGTAGCTCTGCTGCAGAAAAAGGAGGAATCTAGCAAGAGAGCTCTGTACGGGCAAATGGAATAGACCAAGTAAGGCTGGCTTCTACGGGGTTTTACGCTTCACCCAAAAACTAATACAAAGGGGGGTATCTACACTATTGGGAAAACCTATACTTAACATAGCACAGAGCTGACCACATTCCACTGACCATCCCTTTTCTCTCCCTCCAGGCCGACGAGACCCGGAGTCTTTCAAAGGCCCTGTCGGTGGCCCCATCGGTCTCGGCGATGCAGAGCATCAAGTGTGTGGTGGTGGGAGACGGGGCGGTGGGCAAGACCTGCCTGCTGATCTGCTACACCACCAACGCCTTCCCCAGCGAGTACATCCCCACGGTCTTCGACAACTACAGCGCCCAGAACACGGTGGACGGCCGGACGGTCAGCCTGAACCTGTGGGACACAGCCGGGCAGGAGGAGTACGACCGGCTGCGGACCCTGTCCTACCCGCAGACCAACGTCTTCGTGGTCTGCTTCTCCATCGCCAGCCCCTCCTCCTACGAGAACGTCAAGCACAAGTGGTACCCGGAGGTCTGCCACCACTGCCCCGACGTGCCCATCCTGCTGGTGGGCACCAAGAAGGACCTGCGGGGCGACGCCGAGACCCTCCGGAAGCTCAAGGAGCAGAGCCAGGCGCCCGTCACCCCCCAGCAGGGCATGGCCCTCGCCAAGCAGATCCAGGCCGTCAAGTACATGGAGTGCTCCGCCCTCAGGCAGGAGGGCATCAAGGACGTCTTCTCCGAGGCCGTCCGCGCCGTCTTCAACCCGGCCCCCGCCAAGCCCAAGAAGCCCTGCCGGCTCTTGTGAGGAGGAGGGGGCACCAGAGGCCATCCGGACCACCCTCCGGGGAGTGGGTTTCACAGAAGTGGGAGGGATCTCCACCAACCCTACTGGACTGTATTCCAGTAGGATTGAACGGACCTCCAAAGGTCATCTGGGCCAACTCTCTTCAGCCAAGCAGGATACAATCTAAGCCCTCCCGACAGATGGCCATCCCAGGTGGACTGTATTCCAGTAGGGTTGGATGGACCTCCAAAGATCATCTGGTCCAACTCTCTTCAAAATCCAAGCCCTCCTGACAGATGGCCATCCCAGATGGACTGTATTCCAGTAGGGTTGAAGGGACCTCCAAAGGTCATCTGGTCCAACTCTCTTTACAATCCAAGCCCTCCTGACAGATGTCCATCCCAGGTGTACGTATTCCAGGAGGGTTGAAGGGACCTCCAAAGGTCATCTGGTCCAACTGTCTTCAGCCAAGCAGGACACAATCCAAGCCCTCCCGACAGATGGCCATCCCAGGTGGACTGTCCTCCCGACAGATGGCCATCCCATGTGGATTGTATTCCAGTAGTGTTGGATGGACCTCCAAAGGTCATCTGGCCCAACTCTCTTCAGCCAAGCAGGACACGATCAAAGCCCTCCTGACAGGTGGCCATCCCAGGTGGATTGTATTCCAGTAGGGTTGAAGGGACCTCCAAAGGTCATCTGGTCCAACCCTCTTCTGCTAGGAAGGAGGACACAATCCAAGACCTCCCGACAGATGGCCATCCCAGGTGGACTGTATTCCAGTAGGCTGATGGGACCCCAAAAGGCCACCCAGTCCAACTCTATTCTTCCAGAGAGGACACAATCCAAGCCCTCCTGATAGATGGCCACCTAGCCTCTGCTTAAAAATTCCACCAGACTCCCAGGCAGACTGTGTTCTAGTAGAGTTGAAGGGACTTCCAAAGACCATTCGGTCCAACTTCACTCTGCTAGACAGACACAACCCAAGCCCTCCCGACAGATGACCACCCGACCTCTGATTAAAGGCCTCCAGAGAAGGAGACTCCAAGATGTAGTATAATCCACTGCTGAAGATGGATTCATGCTTTCCAGAACCGTCACCATTTCCAGCTTGTTCTAGCTTGTCAGTCTCCTTGACTTGCTTTGCCCGGAACTGGACACAGGGTCATTCCAGGGCACATCTTATCCATCCAGACACTAACTAGACTCTTTCTGGTGCAGTCTAGAATGGCATTGTTTTTCCTTGCTGCTGCATCACACCGTTGGCTCATGTTCAGCTTGTGGTCTACTAACTGCTTTCCTTGACTTCTGAGCTTTGACGGGTGTGCATTTGCCTTCTTGGGCATCTTCAAAATACCTGAGAGACCTTCTATCAATACGCAGCAAATTATGGACCTTGATTTGTGCCTCTGTGGCTTCCAGTCCCCAGTTGACTTATGGGGACCCCATGAATGTTGGGGTTTTTCATTAATATCCCTTTATTGCAACTCACTGCCTTGTCCCTCTTTCTCTTTATGGCCCCAAACCTTCAGGGTCTCTATCCAATCAGACACTAGAAGCAAGGAGATCGTTCAACAGGTTTATTTGGCCAAAACACCCTGCCGGGTGAACAAGTGCCAGCTGGCATTTTCCCACTCTAATCTCCCTTCACCTTACAATGTTTGGCACTCCATCCAAGGGCCAACCAGGCTTAGTTCTGCTTAGCCACAAAAGTCAGACATTATCCAGCGCCTTCAGGGCATTGTTTGGCCTTTATTTACTTCGGGAAGTTGCTCTGTCTCCCTTTGTTCAAGAGCTGCAAATCCTTTTCTCTCTACAGCTTAATTTTGATTTAATTCCTTCTCTTCTGCAGAGGATATTCAGGGTTTGGGTTGGGGGGCAATGTCCAGCTTATGGTAATTAAAATTTAAAAACTGTAACTACATATTGTGGAGTGGCTATCTACTAGACATGTCAAAAAAATCGTTTTGAATCGTATATCGGAATTATTTCGGATTGTTCTCGCTTTTTGATACGCATCCCGAGACATTGTCTCACAACGCAACCAGCAATGTAATTCGAACCATTGTTGGCCCATTCTCTAATTGTCTCTTAATGTTTCGTTAATCCCCCCCCCCCCAAATATCCAAAATTTTTGGGTGAAAAAATCGGAAATACTTTCTATATCGAAGCGCCAGTGCCCCCTACTTTAGAAACGAGAATTGAAACACTTTTTCCATTGATCGGACATGCCTACTATTTACCTCTGCCCGTGTCTTCCGTTGAAATACAACCATGTCCCTTCATTCCCTTTCCGCACTGTGGAATTAAAGCAGTTTGACACCCCTTCGATCGCCGTGGCTCAATGCAAAGGGATCTTGGGAGTTGTAGTTTGCTGCTCCGTGATAGGAACGGCTAAACACGTTGTAAATACCACAACTACAGTAGAGTCTCGCTTATCCAACATAAACGGGCCGGCAGAACGTTGGATAAGCGAAAATGTTAAGGAGGGATTAAGGAAAAGCCTATTATTATGGTTTTACAAATTTAGCACCAAAACACCATCGACGGAAAAAGCAGTTCAATACACGGTAACGTTATGCAGTAATTACTGTACTAATGAATTTAGCACCAAAACATTGCAATGTATGGAAAATATTTACTACAAAAACATTGTCTACTAAAAGGCAGACTGAGTTGGATAATCCAGAAGGTTGAATAAGCGAGACTACTGTGTTGTCGAAGGCTTACATGGCCGGAATCACAGGGCTGTATGGCCATGTTCCAGAAGCATTCTCTCCTGATGTTTCTCCCGCATCTATGGCAGGCATCCTCAGAGGTGGTGAGTGTCATGGCTTGCAAAGGCTACTGTGCTATAACTGGAAAATGAAGTGCACAAAGCCGATTGGCTGAACACCCAACAACCCTATTAGGACTTCCTTGCACTGTGCCACGGCGCTGAAAATGGTCTCCAGTCTGCGTCCTGATCTTAACCGGCATCACTGCAACTTGGAGAAACCGCTTTGCAGGGTTTTTTTTGCAATTTGGGAGAAACTGCCCAGGAAGCGATGGGGGCGAGGCGGGCGCCTCAGTGGCTCGTCTCAACTTCATTTGGGGCCGAGGGAGGGAAGGAGGAAGGAAACGGAGCCCCGGCCTTCCTCTTTCCATGCAACTGTTCCGCCTTTGTGTACATCTCGGTCAACTGTCTTGCAAGAAGTGGCCTGGAATGGTTTGAAGGCTTTGCCTCGAAATGGGGCTGAATAAAAGAAAAGAGGCCCTTAAGCGGAATTCATACAAAACACGTAAGTCGAAGAGGGACTGATCGTAGCGAATACAGTGGGGATTCTGAAACTTTAATCCAGGTATGGGCAAGCTTCGGCCCTCCAGAATGATAGGATGTTGCTTCTCTCTGTGTTGAGTAGACAGGGTATCGTTCTTAATAGTCTATATATATAAAAGAGTGATGGAATCCTGGCGACCGCCAAAACAACAAAACTAAACACCCCACAACCTCGAAAATTGACAACACAACCCACGCCTCCAGGTTGATACAAAAAAAAAAGAAAAATCAAGTCCTAATTAGAGGGGGAGGAATAATTGTTTTTATCCAATTGCTGCCAGTTTGAAGGCTAAGCTCCGCCCACTTGGTCTCCTAGCAACCTACTCAGCCCAGGGGACAGGCACAGTTAGGCCTCACTTAGGCCTCTTCCACAGATGATCAGATTTTAACTGGATTATATGGCAGTGTAGACTCAAGGCCCTTCCACACAGCTATATAACCCATTTAGAATCTTATATTATCTGCTTTGAACTGGATTATCTTGAGTCCACACTGCCATATAATCCACTTCAGTGTGTATACTAAACATAAAGACAGCCATACAACAGACATTCAATACCACCACTACCTCAACAATTTCTCACCAACACCACCAGACAACGCCACAGCAACGCGTGGCCGGGCACAGCTAGTATATATATAAAAGGGTAATGAAATTTCGGCCTAGGACAAAACAACAAAACTACACATCCCAGAAACACTAAACTTGGCAGCACAACCCCTCATCCATGCCTCTACGTTCATACAACAAAAAGAAAAGGAAAATAAAGTCCTAATTAGAGGGAGAGGAATAATTGTTTTTATCCAACTGCTGCCAGTTAGAAGGCTAAGCTCCACCCACTTGGTCTCCTAGTCCCAGGGGACAGGCAGAGTTAGGCCTCACTTAGGCCTCTTCCACACTGCCTATAAAATACAAATTATCTGATTTTAACTGGATTATATGGCAGTGTAGACTCAAGGCCCTTCCAGGCAGTTACATAACCCATATAGTCTAATATTATCTGCTTTAACTGGATTATCTGGACTTCACACCTTTACCCTTTACCTTAACTACCACCAATTCCTCAATACTTTATTTCCCATTTCACCATACTTTGCCACAGCAACGCGTGGCCGGGCACAGCTAGTAGTCTATAATAGTCTTTAAGTATAGTTGTCCTTACTGAAGTCCATAAGCATACATGCATCCACCTCCACTGAGGTGTAAAGCAAACTTATTACATTGAAGTCCAAACTACCCTGTTTCCCTGAAAATAAGACATCCCCAGAAAATAAGACCTAGTAGAGGTTTTTCTAAATCTATATCTATATCTATATATATATAGGTAATGAAATTTCAGCCTAGGACAAAACAACAAAACTACACATCCCAGAAACACTAAACTTGGCAGCACAACCCCTCATCCATGCCTCTACGTTCATACAACAAAAAAAGAAAGAAAAATAAAGTCCTAATTAGATGGAGAGGAAGAATTGTTTTTATCCAATTGCTGCCAGTTAGAAGGCTAAGCTCCACCCACTTGGTCTCCTAGCAACCCACTCAGCCCAGGGGACAGGCAGAGTTAGGCCTCACTTAGGCCTCTTCCACACTGCCTATAAAATACAAATTATCTGATTTTAACAAATAGAAACAGCTTAAAAGAACCAGTGCCATCTGCCTGACATCTCCTCCATCGGTGGCAGCGAAGAAGATAGTCAAACAAATAATTAATTAACATCATCTCTCATAAAACATCTTTATTAATTGGTGGTATCTGTGTGTGTGTGTGTAGGATCAGAGGGATTCCATCTCTGTCACACATTCCTGTCAGACACCTCACCTCTGCACATATTGGTGGCAAGCGGAGGGGATCAAAAGGATTCCATTCCCTGTCACCCTCAGTTCTGTACACATTCCAAAAGCCCAATTGGGGAAGTTACGTCAAAGCCCTAGGAGAGATCACATTTCTAAAGCATCAAAGGATGGGGTTGACCTAAACAGGACATGAGGGAGGAAACAATAGTAAAGCCCAATCAAAGCACGCATGGAACTGGGGAAGGTGTCCCTAACTTTTTCTCTAGGCTTCCTATCTAACCATAGAGACTTAAGCAGTGCAGGATGACATTTTTCCAACAGATGCATGTACAGTATGTTTGGACTTCAATGTAATAAGTTCGCTTTACACCTCGGTGGAGGTGGATGCATGCATGCCACACTAAAGAGGTACAGGCATGGGCTAACTTGGGGCTCTCCTCCAGGTGTTTTGGATTCCAGCTCCCACCATTCTGAACAGCCTCAGGCCCTTTCCTTTCCCCCCTCAGCCACTCAATGGTGGGAGTTGGAGTCCAAAACACCTGGAGGGAGGGTCGAAGCTTGCTTGTCCCTGAACCTAGGTGTTCATCTAGGCCATGGAAACACTCAAACTGCTGACCAAGGGGTTGCAAATGAATTGGAAGCTGGGTTGTTGTATGTCTTTTGGGCTGTGTGGCCATGTTCCAGAAGTATTCTCTCCTGACGTTTCGCCCACATCTATGGCAGGCATCCTCAGAGGTTGTGAGGCATGGATAAACTAGACAAGGAAGGTAAATATATATCTGTGGAGAGTCCAGGGTGTGACAAGAGTCCTTTGTCAGTTGGAAGCCAGCGCTAATGTTTCTGTTAATCACCCTAATTAGCATTGGAAAGTCTCTTGCCATAAATGTGGGCGAAACGCCAGGAGAGAATACTTCTGGAACATGGCCACACAGCCCGAAAGACATACAACAACCCTGTGACCCCGGCCATGAAAGCCTTCGACAACGAATTGGAAGCTTTTGTGGTGTTTGTTGCAGTCCTTCTTAGGGGTTGTTTCTCTTTTTAAACATCCAGTGACACTCCTAATGGGAGGTGTAGTCTGTCAAGAAACAGTTAAATTGAGACACATTCACCTTCTGTCTCAATTTGCCTTCTCCTCCGGCGATCTATCTGCACAGTTGCACAGAAATAAACGCACACTTCCCAGTTTTCGGCTGATACCAGCGGTCCTTGTCTTTATTGAGGTTATATACATTATGTACATAGTCTTGCCGGAGCATAGCATTCGAGCATCCAACCTCGAACGTTCACGGCATGGGAAGAACACTTTTTCTCTACTAACTCTCAGGCCAGCTCTTCTTCTTGGTTGACCAGCTATGACAAGCAGCATTTGGACATAGGTCCAGAAGGCCATTTCGATGCTTCTGGATGTGGGTTGGAGAGGTTGGCCCTCAGGATCTGAGGAAACCCCTCTTTCAGGGCTGGGAATGAAAAGAGGAAGGGTCCCCAAGGACCGTGGTGGCCTCTCGTTTGCTGGCCGATGAGGAAGGAAGGAAGGAAGGGGAAGGCGGGGGCTGATGCGGCATTTTCGGTTCCCTTCAACTAAAGACGCCTCCAAGGATGTCTGGCTCCGGCTTGGGAGGCTGGACGTTGCCTTCGGTCATCTCAGGATGAGATGACCAAACTGGCTGAAGAACAATGGGAATCATAAGGTTATAGCATCAGAAGGGACCTCTAAAGGCCATCCAGTCCAACCCTCTTCTTCTTTGAGGCAGGAAGGCACAATCCGAGCCCTCTTGACAGATGGCCAGATCCATCCTCTGCTTGAAAACCTCAAGAATGGGACTCCTCCAGACTCTCAATCCATCTATATTCCACTAGAGCTGGGAAAGAAATCCAACCCCTTTCTGACAGGCAGGAGGACACCATACAAGCCCTCCCAACAGATGGCCAGTCATAATGGACTGCCACGCAGTAGCAGATTCCAGTCAAACATCACTTACCATCAGGAAGTTCTTCCAAATGTTTATTAGGTGTTGTTGAAGGCCTTCATGGCTGGAATCACTGAGTTGCGAGTTTTCTGGGCTGTCTGAGCATGCTCCAGAAGCATTCTCTCCTGATGTTTCACCCACATCTATGGCAGGCATCCTCAGAGGTTGTGAGGTTTGTTGGAAATGTGGGTGAAACATCAGGAGAGAATGCTTCTGGAACATGGCCATAGAGCCTGGAAAACTTGTGTTCCTATAGGTGGAATCCTTTCTAGCATCTAAACGTGGCTCTCATGTCCCGTCTTGACCTTTGGAAGAAGCGTGTTGATCCCCGTGTCCTCTGCTGCAAATGGGAAGGCCTTGATTCAGGGCCCATGGTGATCAATATATCTCCTCCCTAAAGCAGAGTCTGACATTAAGCGAGTGCATTTTGGGGGCTTTCCATCATCTCGACAGGTCTTGGCCTGTAGCCCCAATCCTTTGGGGCAAGTTATGGGCTCGGGGGCATAACTTGGCCTTTTTGGGCCACTTCACCCTGGCCTCTTGAACACTGGATATGCAAAAAAGGGACCTTTGCCTGATTGGGAGCCCTTCCAAGGTGGTCTCTCCATAAAGGTCATCTAGACCTCAGGCCCCATAAGCATACATGCATCCACCTCCACCGAAGTCGGATGCAAACTGCTAACAAAATGGAGTCCTGAGTCTGAACATGCTCAGTACAATCACATGTCTATAACTCCTCCCACACTAAAGAGGTACAGTCAGACTGGCAAATTGACATACACATATGATAGAGGTTACCTAATATATACATCAATATATATATAGTGAGAGGCTTGGGAGGTTGCTATTTCTTGTGGAGGTGAAAGACCTCATAACACTACAGCTCTCACAAATGTGTTCACAGCACTAAGCCATGCATTCATTCTTCAGTGTCAATCAGGCATGGGCAAACTTTGGCCCTCCCTCCAGGTATTTTCGACTCCAACTCCCAACATTCCTAATACCTTCAGGCCCTTTCCTTTTCTCCCTCAGCTGCTTAAGCTGAGGGGGCCTGAGGCTGTTAGGAATGGTGGGAGTTAGAGTCCAAAGCACCAGGAGGGAAGGCCGAAGTTTGCCCATGCCTGTACCTCTTTAGTGTGGGAGGAGTTGTAGTCATGTTACTGAGCATGTTGAGATGCAGGACTCCATTTTAGGAATGTTAGGAATGGTGGGAGTTGGAGTCCAAAACACCAGGAGGGAAGGCCAAAGTTTGCCCATACCCATACGTCTTTACTGTGGGAGGAGCTGTAGTCATGTGATTGTACTGAGCATGTTCAGACACAGGACTCCATTTTAGGAATGTTAGGAATGGTGGGAGTTGGAGTCCAAAACACCAGAAGGGAAGGCCAAAGTTTACCCATGCCTGTACCTCTTTAGTGTGGGAAGAGTTGTAGCCATGTGATTGTACTGAACATGTTTAGAAACAGGACTCCATTTTAGGAATGTTAGGAATGGTGGGAGTTGGAGTCCAAAACACCAGAAGGGAAGGCCAAAGTTTACCCATGCCTGTACCTCTTTAGTGTGGGAAGAGTTGTAGCCATGTGATTGTACTGAACATGTTTAGAAACAGGACTCCATTTTAGGAATGTTAGGAATGGTGGGAGTTGGAGTCCAAAACACCAGGAGGGAAGGTCAAAGTTTGCCCATACCCGTACGTCTTTACTGTGGGAGGAGCTGTAGTCATGTGATTGTACTGAGCATGTTCAGACACAGGACTCCATTTTAGGAATGTTAGGAATGGTGGGAGTTGGAGTCCAAAACACCAGAAGGGAAGGCCAAAGTTTACCCATGCCTGTACCTCTTTAGTGTGGGAAGAGTTGTAGCCATGTGATTGTACTGAACATGTTTAGAAACAGGACTCCATTTTAGGAATGTTAGGAATGGTGGGAGTTGGAGTCCAAAACACCAGAAGGGAAGGCCAAAGTTTACCCATGCCTGTACCTCTTTAGTGTGGGAAGAGTTGTAGCCATGTGATTGTACTGAACATGTTTAGAAACAGGACTCCATTTTAGGAATGTTAGGAATGGTGGGAGTTGGAGTCCAAAACACCAGAAGGGAAGGCCAAAGTTTACCCATGCCTGTACCTCTTTAGTGTGGGAAGAGTTGTAGCCATGTGATTGTACTGAACATGTTTAGAAACAGGACTCCATTTTAGGAATGTTAGGAATGGTGGGAGTTGGAGTCCAAAACACCAGGAGGGAAGGTCAAAGTTTGCCCATACCCGTACGTCTTTACTGTGGGAGGAGCTGTAGTCATGTGATTGTACTGAGCATGTTCAGACACAGGACTCCATTTTAGGAATGTTAGGAATGGTGGGAGTTGGAGTCCAAAACACCAGGAGGGAAGGTCAAAGTTTGCCCATACCCGTACGTCTTTACTGTGGGAGGAGCTGTAGTCATGTGATTGTACTGAGCATGTTCAGACGCAGGACTCCATTTTAGGAATGTTAGGAATGGTGGGAGTTGGAGTCCAAAACACCTGGAGGGACTAAGTTTGCCCATGCCTGGTCTATACCAACCTCCTTGAGAGATAGCCATGCAACTCCTGGTGCAACACCTCCAACAATTGAGAAGAAAGGAGTGTGTTTTACATGCCTTGATCACCAGGAAACTCTTTCCTAACATTCGTTTCCTGGTCGGAGCCTCAGAAGTTGTGGCCGTCCATCCGGCCAAATTTCCCTCGACTTGCGTTTCCTTCTTCCTTGACAAAAAGGCCCTTGTTCTGCTTCCTGGCCTGGATTTCACTAACAAATGAGTGCCTAGAATGGGAAACACGCACAAAACAGAGCAAGAAGGAGGCCTTCTGCCCTGATCTGAGATCACCAGAAACACCAGAGAGAGAAAGAGATGGAAAAGACTCGGTGCTTTTTATTCCACTTGCAGGACTGTTCCCGATCCAAATACTCAAATGGAGGTACAAACCGTCACGCACAGACACATGCCAACACATACACACACATGGATATCATATGCGACACATTGGCAACGGTGCAGAGGTTGGGGAAGATGGGCGGGAGAACCACACCAGATGGTTTGCAACATGTTTTGAGGGTTTTCCCAAGGCAGTTTTGGGGCATCCCTTTGCAATCCCCTGTCTTCTGGCCTGCTGGATTCTTTCCCTGGGGATTTTGGGGTCTTTACAGACATACAGACACACGGATATCATATGCAACAGGTCCTTGCAGACATCTTGGATAGACTTGATCGCAATGGATCAGAGGAGCAGCTCACAGTCCTCCTCAGGTGTGCCTTTGCTACCTGGAGGTCGAGGCGAATTTGGCAAGGCTTGCAACTTGCAAAAGGTGATTCTGCAAGTCCCTCTGCCCTATTATTATATTTCTTTCCACACCACTCTCTCACACACATACGTGCAAATGGCAAAAGACAGCTCACATCTCTTCCGCTGAGGCTGGTGGAGCTCAAGGCTGATGTATTTAAACACAGCCATTAAGACAGGCATGGGCAAACTTTGGCTCTCCAGGTGTTTTGGACCTCAACTCAATGTCCTTATTAAAGCAGCTCCACCAGCTGCCGATAAGCTTCCGGTCTCAATTCAAAGTGGAGCCCTAAATGGTTCGGGTCCTGCCTATCTTCGTGACCATTTCCCCCCCATATGTACCTGCATGAGTGTTAAGATCTTCCAGGGTCCTGCCACCATCACAAGCGTGGTTGGTGGGGACAAGGGAGAAGGTCTTCTCAGTGGTGGCTCCCTGGTTTTGGAAGATCAAGGAGATCAGGCAGGTCTCCACACTGCCCTCCTTCCGAATGGATACGAAGACCTGGATGCTTAATCAAGCCTTTGAGAAGGTCCAGCCCCAATGGTCCACAATGAATAATACAGCCTGCACTTTCACTCCATTCCCTTGTTCCTTCGATTCAATTTGCACGGTCCCATTCCCTGGTTCTTGTTTACAATTTGGCCATGCTTCACAGCAGTTGTCACCATAGACATTATTCTGAGTTTAAATTGTTGTTTTATATGCTACTGGTTTCCAATGGTCCACAATGAATAATACAGCCTGCACTTTCATCCCATGCCCTTGTTCCTTGTATTCAATTTGCACCGTCCCATTCCCTTGCTCTTGTTTACAGTTTGGCCATGCTTCGTGGCAGTTCTCACCATAGGTTATTAGACACTGTTCTGAGCTTAAATTGTTTTATATACAATAGGTTTTACTCCCTGTATTATACTATGTATTTTATGCATGGTTTTAGGCACTTTGTGTCATGCATAAGCCGCCCCAAGTCCCTTGGAGATGGAGGCAGAGTGCAAAAATAAAGTTGTTGAAGGTTTTCATGGGTGGAATCATAGGGCTGTTGTGTGTTTTCCGGGCTGTCTGGCCATGTTCCAGAAGTATTCTCTCCTGACGTTTCGCCCACATCTATGGCAGGCATCCTCACCTCACAACCTCTGAGTATGTCTGCCATAGATGTGGGTGAAACGTCAGGAGAGAATGCTTCTGGAACATGGTCATACAGCCCGGAAAACATACAACAACCCAGAGTTATTATTATTAAGTTATTTACTCCCAGAAATCCTAGATTTTTGGAAGTCCAAAACTCCTGGGAGGCCAAATTTTGCCCATGTCTGCATTAAACAAACCAGCTCCATGGACCCACTTCAGCCCCTGCTATAAAGCATGTGGGCAATCTATACTTTATGGGATCTCCACCACGAGAATGCCACAGAACCACTGTTCCTTGATGCTCATGCCCATGACGGGCAGCTCCAACCCAGGGAACAGGCACCTGGATGAGGGAGGGGTGCTTGGAAAAGTTCTTGTGGATATTCAGCACTTTAGGTATTCAGGTGACGACCTGACGGGCAACAAACAGGTGAATAGGTAACGCAATGTAATGAGCTATACAAAACACAACAATGGTTCAAAACATAAGTAGTACACCATATGTATATTAGAGCATCATATACATATTACATTCACAGAATCAATGCTCAGTCCTATGGTATGTAACCCAAAAATATCTAACTCAGTATTATAAATCAAACAAGGTACGTCTCTGCAGTCCTAAAAGGATTGGATTGGCTTAAAGGCAAACCGATTCAGAGTCTGCAGTTCTGGAAGGATTGCTCAGGACTCCACAGGTTTAGAATCAATAGTAAAGCCAAGGAGACAGAATCAATGCTGATGTAGATCCTGAGTAGCTGGTTATTGGCTGGAGTGAGTGGTAATATATCCGTTTACGCTGTTTACAATTGGTTCCCGGCTTTTATCCCAGTTTAGGTAACCCTTCTTCTGGTAAGCGGCAAATGTTTTATAATTTCTGTATTGATGGCTCTACTTCAGGTATTCTGTGAATGTAATATGTATATGATGCTCTAATATACATATTGTGTACTACTTATGTTTTGAACCATTATTGTGTTTTGTATAGCTCATTACATTGTTTAGAATAGACATCTGTGTTTATCCAATAGAATAGGTAACGCACTCAAGTGGGCATTGCGGGGTCCCTTTGCTGGATTCTTTCCCTGGGGGTCCTGGGGTCCTGATGACAGATGCTTTGGAAATAAACTGACCCTCATCTCTCTCATTTGGCTTGGATGAAGATCCAACGAGAAGGCAACGGTCATCCTCAGGTGTGCCTTCTGCATGCCTCTCAATCACACCACATGCCCACACACTCCTCAAATGTGTACATCACCAGCTCAAGTTGTGCACTGGCTGCATCTCTTTCACTCCGGCCAGTGTCCGGCAATGCCACCATCACGCTGACCAGCCACAGGGGCCCCTGGCCCCGCTGTGGGACATTAAGCACTTTTAGGAGGGGAAGACATGTTTGAAAAGGTCCTTGTCCCACAGCCATGTGAGTCGGAAACTTGAGCCAGACTGGGCCGTGAAGTTGTTTATATCTCGTCAAGAGCTGCAATCGCCCTGAGCCTTTCTGCTAAGGATGGGTCGTGGGAAGGGAAACCTCCACACCGTTTCTGCTCAGGTTGTGCATTTTTAACGGCATGATTCTTGGAGGCGCAGCACCGCCTTTAAGCCACGTCCTCTGGTGCTGCAAGCAGGCGTTGGAGGGACGTGGCGGAAGACGTGGTGACCGTCCTCCCACCCTCCTCCGGCCTCGACTTGGCAGCGGGATGTGCGCTTGGGTCATTGTCATCACTTTAAGAAACAAAGAGTGTCCCATGTCTCTGGGCAGGAGCCAGTCTGAGGTCCATTTCACTGCCTCTGGTGGAAGGACCATCTTCCTAAGGTCCACCTGAAGGGTTCTACCGGCAGAAGGGGGCTGGACTGGATGGCCTTTGGGTCTCCCCCGACTCCACGCAGGACCCGAAGGAGGGGAGTGAAGGCCGGAGGGAAGTCTCGGCTAGAAGTGCTTGTCCTCCGGCTGGGAGCTGACCACCAGCTCCTTGCTGCCAAAGTCCCACCAGGCGGTCAAGTGGAAGGCCATGTTGGAGAGCACCACCAGGTACTCCAGGAAGGCAAAGATGGTGTACACTGCGGAAGGAGGAGGACAGGTGAGCAAGCAGGACAGGAATGGGACCCTGGCCTCTTCCCTTTTGGGGTGAATGGAGGGGGCTGGACCACAGACCCAGCCCGGTGTGGTCATCTGAGTGTTGAACTAAGAGTTCAAATCTTGGCCATGGGAACCTCCCCTCCCGGCCACCAAACCTCCTCCCAGCCATGTCTTCATCTGAGGCTGAGAGAGTGTGACTCGGTGAGGTCTCGCTCTCTCAGCCTCAGGGGAAAGCAACTTTATTAAACTTTATTATTTCAGACCTCAGCTGGGAAGAGAGAAAGTGGAGTCTAAATAAACATTAAAGTTAATGTATCAATAGATTTATATACATTTACTAGCTGTGCCCGGCCACGCGTTGCTGTGGCGAAGTCTGGTGGTCTGGGAAATAAAGTATTGAGGAATTGGTGGTAGTTAAGGTAAAGGCTAAAGGTTTTCCCCTGACACTAAGTCCAGTCGTGTCTGACTCTGGGGGTTGAAGCTCATCTCCATTTCTAAGACAAAGAGCCGGCGTTGTCCGTAGCTCACTCCTTTGTCAGCTTCCTTTCTGGAAGAATCCTTTTTGGGAGATGTTAGCTGGCCCTGATTGTTTCCTTTGTGGAATACCCAATTTCCCTGCTTTCAGAGTGTTGTTCATTATTTACTGTCCTGGTTTTAGAGATTATATTGTTCTGTATTATTCTATCACAGTAATTATTTCATATTACAGTAGGATCTCACTTACCCAACATTTGCTTATCAAATGTTCTGGATTATCCAACGCAGTCTGCCTTTTAGTAGTCAATGTTTTTGTAGTCAATGTTTTAAATTCATTGTGATATTTTGGTGGTAAATTTGTAAATACAGTAATTACTACATAGCATTACTGCGTATTGAACTACCTTTTCTGTCAAATTTGTTGTATAACATGATGTTTTGGTGCTTAATTTGTATAATGATTACCTAATTTGATGTTTAATTGGCTTTCCCTGAATCCCTTCTTATTATCCAACATATTCACTTATCCAACGTTCTGCCAGCTTGAGTGAGACTCTACTGTATATTGATAATCTTATATTATCTGCTTAGAACTGGATTATATGAGGCCCCTTCTTCACAGCTGTATAAAATGCACACTGAAGTGGATTATATGGCAGTGTGGAGTCAAGATAATGCAGTTCAAAGCAGATAATATAAGATTATAAATGGGTTATAGAGCTGTGTGGAAGGGCCTTGAGTCTACACTGCCATATAATCCAGTGCAAATTAGATAACCTGTGGAAGAGACCTAAGTGAAGCCTAACTCTGCCTGTCCCCTGGGCTGAGTCCATTGCTAGGAGACCAAGTGGGCGGAGCTTAGCCTTCTAACTGGCAGCAATTGGATAAAAACAATTATTCTTCTCCCTCTAATTAGGACTTTATTTTTCTTTTCTTTTTGTTGTATCAACCTAGAGGCGTGGACGATGGGTTGTGTTGTCAAATTTCGAGGTTGGGGGGCCTGTAGTTTTGTTGTTTTGTCCGCTGCCCTGATGCCATCACTCTTTTATATATATAGATATAAGAAGATTTCTTATGAGTAAGTCCTACGTGAATGATAAGATAATTACAATAAATATTTACATCCGGCAGGCTCCTTCCCTTCTAGGGTTTAGAAAAAAACTAAAGACATGGCTATGTGCTCAAGCGTTCAATGAATGAACTTTCAAGCTTGGCACGGTCGGTTTTTAAGATTCTGGATTAACAAGGTCTAGTGAATGAAAGGACATTACCTCGGTGCATGGTAATGTTTTATTATTGTACATTGGTTTTTTATGATGTTTTAAATGTTTTTGTTTTTAATGCCTTTTGTATTGTATTGTTGATGTGATGGCACTGTGTTGCCAATTTGTAAGCCGCCCTGAGTCCCCCAGGGGAGAAGGGCGGGGTAGAAACACCAGAAATAAATAAATAAATAAATAAATAAATAAATAAATAAATACATGTACCGTATATACTCGAGTATAAGCTGACCCGAATATAAGCCGAGGCACCTAATTTTATCACAAAAAACCCTGGGAAAACATTGACTCCAGTATAAGCCGAGGGTGGTAAATTTCAGAAATAAAAATAGATACCAATAAAATGACATTAATTGAGGCATCTGTAGGTTAAATGTTTTTGAATATTTACATCAAGCTCAAATTAAAGATAAGACTGTCCAACTCTGATCAAATCATTCTTCTCATCTTCTTCAATGTAAATGTGCTTATGTATCCTTTTGAATAATAATAGAGTAAAATAATAAATGTAATAATAATAATAAATAGAGTAAAATAATACATATAATAATAAATAGAGTAAAATAATAATAACAATAATAATAATAAGATCAGAGTGAAATAATAAATGTAATTTTGTCAATGTCTATTGTTTCCAAATGCTGGCTGAGATCTTTTGGCACGGCACCCAGTGTGCCCATTATTATTATTATTATTGTGTTGTCGAAGGCTTTCATGGCTGGGATCACAGGGTTGTTGTATGTCTTTCGGGTTGTGTGGCCATGTTCCAGAAGTATTCTCTCCTGACGTTTCGCCCACATCTATGGCAAGCATCCTCAGAGGTTGTGAGGTATGGAAAAAAACAACATTCCTTGCTTAGTTTTTCCATACCTCACAACCTCTGAGGATGCCTGCCATAGATGTGGGCGAAACGTCAGGAGAGAATACTTCTGGAACATGGCCACACAGCCCGAAAGACATACATTATTATTATTAATGGATAAAATAAGGAGGAAGGAATATTAAACAGAGTTGGGAGAGAAGAACTTAAGGGACAATATATGAGCATAAAGAGGCCAGTTTGGAGATGGAGGGGTTATTGAGGGCCACGAAAGGGCAGGGAGGGGCTGTGGGGTGGCCAAATGACCCAGAACAGGCTCCGCGAGGGGCTGGCCTTACCTCCGGCCTCGCAGTACCAGTTGTGGCGGAAGTAGAAGCAGACGGCCACGGAGAAGGTGAGGAGGTTGAAGAGGAACAGCCACCACTTCCACTTGTAGGACCTGCGCTCCTGCAGAGAGGAAGAGAGAGAGAGGAGGAAAACAAGAGATGAGGGCTTTGCAAAAAAACAACAAGGTGGGCCTTGTGAAATGTGTGACCCACGTTATGCACACTGACACACTACACTCCAAAGGTCTCATAAGCCCACTTTCAGAGCAAATGGCACGTCTCCTCTCCAAGGAAATGCAAAAGGCAAAGCAGAAGCTAAGTGTCATGTCAGGCCCTGCTCTGCAAAAACATGGAAGGTGAAGGAGGTAATAAATAAAAGTCATAACAACAACAACAATCTGTTGACATTGCCCATGTGCTTCTTGTGGATTTCAATGCCCATATTCCTGGTTCTGGTTATTGAGGTTTGTTTTGATTCATTTTAATAATGTTTTTATACTTTACAGTGTTTAATTTTTTGATTCCATTGCTATTATGTTTTTAAAAATACTTTTAGTTGTCTAATTCTGTTGTTGTTGTGCTTGGTCCCGCTTTGTAGGCCGCCCAGAGTCCCTTCAGGGAGATGGTGACAGGATATAAAAATAAAGCTGCTGCTGTTGTTGTTGTTGTTATCTTATTATGACACAGCAAACAAGACAGATATGCTGGATTTCATATCACAAAATCACAAGTCGGACACTTCCCAAGTGTCTAGGACTGTGTGATGTATTTTCGGATGATGTGCGCAGATCCCAGCAGGGTGGCCTTTTGCAGTTGGCAGATCGCAATCTTGTCAATGCCTATTGTTTCCAAATGCCGGCTGAGATCTTTTGGCACGGCACCCAGTGTGCCCATCACCACCGGGACCACCTGCACTGGTTTCTGCCAGAGTCTTTGCAGTTCAATCTTGAGGTCCTGAGAGCGGCTGAGTTATTATTATTATTATCATCAGACTGATATGACTTTGGTCAGAGTGGCCTTGCATTTCTGTGTTCTCAAATAATATGCTGTGCCCAGGTTGGTTCATCAAGACAATGTCAACAGAAAATAGGAAACCATGAAAATGAACAAAATCTGGCTCCCAGTATTAAAAAATTCTAAAATCAGGATAGTAAATAAAGAGCAACACTCAGAAAACGGAAATTCCAGGCATGAATCAGTCAGGGGCAGCTAACATCTCCCAAAAAAGAATTTCCCCAGGCAGGAATAATAATAATAATCATCATCATCATCAACATAAAACTTTATTTCTAGACTGCCCTCTCTCCCCAGAGCGACTCAGGGAATCGGTCAGGCTTTGAAGCTGCAAGGCTATTTAATACTTATCGTGGCAAATGGCAATACGGTAGAGTCTCACTTATCCAACACTCACTTATCCAACGTTCTGGATTATCCAACACATTTTTGTAGACAATGTTTTCAATACATCATGATATTCTGGTACTAAATTCATAAATACAGTAATTACTACATAGCATTACCATGCATTGAACTACTTTTTCTGTCAAATTTGTTGTAAAACATGATGTTTTGGTGCTTAATTTGTAAAATCATAACCTAATTTGATGTTTAATAGGCTTTTCCTTAATCCCTCCTTATTATCCAACATATTCGCTTATCCAACGTTCTACCGGCCCGTTTATGTTGGATAAGTGAGACTCGGCTGTACTTATTAAGGTGGCAAATGGCAATATTCCCACTTCTTTCTCCCACACTAGACATTACTCCACACACACACACACATATACCCCCCACTTGCCTAATTTCCAACAGACCTCACAACCTCTGAGGATGCCTGCCATTGATGTGAGCAAAACATCAGGAGAGAATGCTTCTGGAACATGGCCATATTTTTATCCTTTACAATTTTATCTTGTAAATCGCCTAGAGCATCGTGGATGGAGGGCGATTAATAAGTAATTAAATGATGATGATGATGATACTGCCCGGAAAACTCACAGCAACCCAATAATAACAACAATAACAACAACAACAATAATAAACCTGCCCAGAGGATGCCATTTGCAAAGCCCTGTACCCAAGTGACTTGATGCATTTGGATCCTTTTGATTTGCACTTAATAATATTTTTCTCCTAGCCAACCATGTTCTTCCACCTAGAACTCATTTTCCAATTCCTTTGGATTGGGTGCTTTTGGGGAAGACACACCACATCTGTATTTACATCCCGCTTCTTCTCTCCCAAAGCGGCTAACACTAAAATTCACACAATATGTAGATTAAAACCCAAAGCATACAAACATTAAAATAGAGCAAAACACAGAACTCATCAAAACCGACGAAACCATTACAAAACCCGTGACCTGCATAGAACACAGACCGTGACGCTCGGGAAAAGAGGAAGACGGCTCGGCCGCAATTGTGACACAGCAGCCATGACCACAACTCTTTTCCTTTGCCGGGCAGCAGCCACGAGGAAGGAGGCCCTGAATTCCCCTGGCAAATATAATGGGGTGGGTGACATTTCCCCCCGTTTTTTTGGTTGGCCTGGACAGGAGAACCTACTAAGTCAAGCACAGTGGAAATAAATACTTATCTAAGTGCCTGAATCAGGAGTCCAGACCCTGGGAAAAAGCAAACTTCATAAAAACTTATGCTAGAAATCTACAGTATATTTCTCAGTCAGCCTCCAGTGCATCTGGGCTGATTTTTACCCCTTTTTATGTGCAAGACCACAAACTTTTACTCTCAAACTTGTCATTTTCTTTCTCTTCTTAAGGTAAATTTTGCCCTTCTTCAAATGGAAATTATACAAGGATGCTCACCCAAATCCGTAACCGTATCTGCTTTCAACAATTGTAATGCTCACCATAGTTAATTTATTTATTTATGTATTTAACAGTATTTATATTCCGCCCTTCTTTCTCACCCCAAAGGGGACTCAGGGTGTCAAAGACAGAAAAGATAACAAAGTTTATTGGAGTTACAAAACCAAAAATGCCCGTAAAAGACAAGGGCTAGGCAAACACTGGCCTTAAAAGTAAAAAGAGACAAGAAAAACGTTCAAAAGATAAACCGGATTAAACCGGAGTTTAATCCGGGTTAAATCAAAACAGCTTGCTTCAGCCTGGGAATAAACAAACAGAAGCTGGTGAACAAAAAGTTCAAAGGAATGCAACTAATTGGCAGCAGATGCTTCTCTGCTGCCAAGAGCTATGTTTGAGTAACTTAGAGATTACTCCTCCACACAGCAGGCAATTTCCCAATACAAACACAGCAGACGAGGGCAGAAGCAGTCAGCGAAGTCCCAATCCGTTCCGAAGGTCGTAAGGCAGATGCAGACGTTTGTAGTTCACCAGTTCCAACGATAGACACAGGTAGGAAAATCCGAGGCCGTAGTCAGTCAGTCCGTAAGTCCAGAGTAAGCAGATGGCGTCCGTCAAGAAGACGACGGAAGGTCAAAGCTATTAAGATTAAGCAGAGGTTGCACAACAAAACCCCACACAATTCCTCCCGCCATCTGAGCCCAATGTCCAGGATAACTTACGTAGTCAGCAAACGAATCACACCCGTCTTCAGGAAAACTTCCCACACAGATCCCAAGCGTTCGTCCAGATTACCTTGCCCAACGCAATTTGCTATTGCTCCCAAACCCCATTTTATGCCAGTTACAAGTCCTCATCGCTATCAGCTGTTCTCCTTAGCCCGGGCGTTTCCTCATCACTTTCCTCATCAGAAATGGAACACCTTTGACTACGCCCCACAGCATCCCCAGCTGTGGATCCCGTCCCATCCCTCCAGCTTGTCCACGGGTCTAATCCTGAAGGTCCCCAATCGCCTTCCATACTATCATTGCCAGTGGCACCCAAATCCTCTCTTACACGAGTCCATTCCATGTCATCCTCTTCCGAGCTAACCATCTCTTCCTCCATTCTCTCAGTAAACCCCTCAAAAGAATCCTCGTCAGATGGTTCTGCAAAGATATCTTGCAGCCGCTTCCTTTCTCGCTCCTCGAGAGTATCTGACTCTCGAGGAGTCTTACGCCCACGTCTCCCAGTAGTAGAGCCATGAGGCTCAACCATAACACAGGGAGGATTACAATAAACACATATATGGCAAACATTCAATGCCAACAGACAAACAACATTCAGTTTTAGACAGACACAGAGGCATTTTTAACATCTTTCCAGCTTCACGATTTCCGGCCACAGGGGGAGCGGTTGCTTCACCGTCCATTGGTGGCTGTTCTTCCTCATTCTTTTCCTCGTGAGCAGTTTTATGGTGTTGTAGATTAGTTAAATTAGCCTCCCACATAAAGCATACCTAAATTTTCCCTACTTGACAGATGCAACTGTCTTTCGGGGCTGCTAGGTCAACAGCAAGCCGAGGCTATATATATATATATATATATATATATATATATATATATATATATTAATGGTCGGAGGCTTAACCCAACCCGGCCTTCGAAGTCATGACCTCTCGGTCAGTAGTGATTTATAGCAGCTGGTTACTAGCCAGCTGTGCCACAGCCCGGCCCCGGTGGGTTTTTTTTTTCTTATGTGGTTTGTGGCCAAATTTGGTGTGATTTGGCCCAGTGGTTTTGTTGTTAACTCGGTCCTAAATACAGTAGAGCAGGGGTCCCCAAACTTTTTAAACAGTGGGCCAGTTCACGATCCTTTGGACCATTGGAGGGCCGGACTATAGTTGGCCACCGAGCATCATCATCATCAACAACAACAACAACAACAACAAAGAGTGTTGGAAGAGACCCTTTGGGCCATAGATTCCAATCCCCTTCTGCCTTTGTGCACCGAAAGCACAAACAAAGCACCCCTGACAGATGGCCACCCAGCCTCAATGTTAATAATAATAATAATAATAATAATAATAATAATAATAATAATAAAGGGTTGGAAGAGACCCCTAGGGCCATTTAGTCCAACCCCCTTCTGCCTTTGTGCACCAAAAGCACAAGCAAAGCACCCCTGACAGATGGCCACCCAGCCTCAATGTTGTTAATAATAATAATAATAATAATAATAATAATAATAATAATAATAATAATAATAACAATAATAATAATATAAAGAGGGTTGGAAGAGACCGCTTGGGCCATTTAGTCCAATCAGCTTCTGCCTTTGTGCACCAAAAGCACAAGCAAAGCACCCTGACAGATGACCACCCGGCCTCAATGTTGTTAATAATAATAATAATAATAATAATAATAATAATAATAATAATAATAATAACAACAAGAGTTGTAAGAGAAGAAGAGACCCCTTGGGTCATTTAGCCCAACCCCCTTCTGCCCTTGTGCCGTGGGGGCCGGATAAATGGCTTTGATGGGCCGCATGTGGCCCCCGGGCCTTAGTTTGGGGACCCCTGCAGTAGAGTCTTGCTTATCCAACGTAAATGGGCCGGCAGAACGTAGGATAAGCGAAAATATTGGATAATAAGGAGAGATTAAGAAAAAGCCTATTAAACATTAAATTAGGTTATGATTTTACAAATTAAGCACCAAAACATCATGTTATACAACAAATCTGACAGAAAAAGCAGTTCAATACGCAGTAATACTATGTAGTAATTACTGTATTTATGAATTTAGCACCAAAATATCATTCTTAGCGGGGGGTTGGACTAGATGGCCCATGAGGTCTCTTCCAACTCTACTATTCTATGATTCTATGTATTGAAAACATTGACTACAAAAATGCCTTGGATAATCCAGAATGTTGGATAAGCGAGTGTTGGATAAGTGAGACTTTACTGTATGCACATTACATTTTTAGATAGATAGATACCGCCGATTTCTGAGCCTGAATATATTGCACAAGATTTCCCTAGCCTAAAATGATACATTTTAATATATTGGGTTTATGGTTCCTGTCCCCTTGATCTGGTCATGTAAGTGTGATTTAATGTTATAATTGTATTATTTTACTTTGTTTAATAATGTGCATTATGTTGTTATGTAATGTTTGTGTTGCTTTTATGACTGTAAACCGCCCTGAGTCCCATCCGGGAGATAGGGCGGTATATAAATAAAGTTTTATTACAGTAGAGTCTCACTAATCCATCCAATTAAACATCAAATTAGGTTATGATTTTACAAATGAAGCACCCAAACTTCATGTTATACAACAAATTTGACAGAAAAAGTAGTTCAATACGCAGTAATGTTATGTTGTAATGACTGTATTTATGAATTTAGCACCAAAATATCATGATATATTGAAAACATTTACTACAAAAATGGCTTGGATTATCCAGAGGCTTGGATAAGCGAGGTTTGAATAAGTGAGACTCTACTGTACTTAAAGACTTCAATGTAATAAGTTTGCTTTACACCTCGGTGGAGGTGGATGCATGTATGCTTATGGACTTCAGTGAGCACAACTACACTTAAAGACTTCAATGTAATAAGTTAGCTTTACACCTCGGTGGATGCATGTATGCTTATGGACTTCAATGAGTACAACTATACTTAAAGACTCCAATGTAATAAGTTAGCTTTACACCTCAGTGGAGGTGGATGCATGTATGCTTATGGACTTCAGTGAGTACAACTATACTTAAAGACTTCAATGTAATAAGTTAGCTTTACATCTCGGTGGAGGTGGATGCATGTATGCTTATGGACTTCAGTGAGTACAACTATACATAAAGACTTCAATGTAATAAGTTAGCTTTATACCTCGGTGGAGGTGGATGCATGCATGCTTATAGACTTCAGTGAGTACAACTATATATAAAGACTTCAATGTAATAAGTTCGTTTTACACCTCGGTGGAGGTGGATGCATGCATGCTTATAGACTTCAGTGAGTACAACTATACTTAAAGACTTCAATGTAATAAGTTCGCTTTACACCTCGGTGGAGGTGGATGCATGCATGCTTATGGACGTCAGTGAGTACAACTATACTTCAAGACTTCAATGTAATAAGTTAGCTTTACACCTCGGTGGAGGTGGATGCATGCATGCTTATGGACTTCAACGACACTTAAAGATTATGGACTATTGATTAAAAATGATACCCTGTGTACTCAACACAGAGATAAGCTACATCTTATCTATGACTGAACTTTAATAAGAAATGTGCCTGTATGGTGAATTAATACAAGATGTTTGTGAGTAAACAAGATATGTTATTTTTCAAAGGAGACTTTGTTTTTTTCATCATTTGAGTGCATATTTTAAACTAAGAGGTTTCAAAGGAGTGTATATCTTTTGGGTAACTGCAATTTCAGCATCAAATAAACCACCATCCTCTGTTAACCAAATATATTTTTGTTCAATGGCATGTCTTTGTTCTTGACAGTCAAAAAAACATGGTTCTTAAGTCTAACAGCTGAGTTCCCTGTGTGCCATTACATGAATGTTTGTGAATATCACTGGTTCAAAGAGTTGACTTCCAATAAGGTCATGCTTTTCTTGACTAGTGTCAGGACCCAGGCTACAGATCACCAATAACCATGCGCAGAGGCCGGATTCTATCTAATATCTTTATTAAAGGAATATATAAAGTCAATAAAAACAAGTGAAGAATATAGTTCAGAAATAGACCTTTCAGGAAAGGTCAAATATAGTCCAGGGAAATAATGTCCAATATGTGATATTAAGGTCCAAAGTTATAATCCAATAACCGAAACACACACTTTGCCGAGCAATAGTGTGGGGAAATGACAAGGTCTTTTAGTCCATTGAAGCTTGACAACAAGGCTGGAAAACAAACTAGATTCTTGGCAAAACAAGACTTGATACGAGGCAACAAGAAGCAAGAACAAGGTCCGTGGCGAGGTCCGGGGAACAAGGCAGGCTTGGAACTTGATCCTGGAAACAAGGAACTGGAGTTGCGTAGTCCACACACGATCTCACTCCTCAAGCTGACGAGTTGACTCCGCAAGGTTTCCTTCGCGGCAAAACACCTAAATAGGGTCTTGTTTCCCGCCAGAAGAACACTTTCCCTGGAGAACGAGAAGTGAAACCCAACTCTGTCCAGATGCATGACTCCTTAGAATTTCCCAAGGGAAGCAGACCTAATCAGCTAATTGTTTGGCTGGGATTCTGAGGCTCCGGCAATTCGCCTCCCTAGCTCCTCTATCTCTATTATAATTGTCCTTTCGAGAAAACGGGGGAGAATTCTGCCCAAGGCTTGTTTGGCTGACTTCTTGAGGGCAAACATCCTCCAAGTGCAGGGGCTCCAATTCTGGCTGAACCGGTGGAAATCCCATGTTTTCCTCCTCATCTGCCACAATAGTACTAGGAACGGGACTACAAGGCCCATGAGACATCACAACTAGTGGTTTTCAAAAGTTGGTCTCCACATGTTCACGGGGATTCACATTTGCCAGACTGATGCGACATCATTTTTCCTTTTTCAACAAGGTTATGATTGCCATTTATTTCCAAAAGGTTCGTGCCCCAGAGAGTGGGTGCACTAATTCCCAAAATGTCAGGGCCCCACTAAACTACAAGTCCCAGGATTCCATAGCATTGAGCCGTGGCAGTTAAAGAGGAGTCAAGCTGCATTAATTTTGCAATGCAGATGCAGCCGAACACGGCTTAATTCTGGAAGGAAAAGGCCCAGGCGTGCAACGGAAGCCTCACTCTGCAGTGGGGCCAGCCCATCACTCCCGCATAGGCCTTCCGCATTCCCTCCGGCTCCCAGGCCTCCGCCCTTTCCTTCCGGCCGAACCCTCCTCGGTGGTCTGCCTCTCTATCGGGGCTCCGCAAGGCTCCTTCCTCCACGGCCTGCCCGCTTCCTGCCCACAGCACACATCCGCTACTACAACTCCTTCCTTCCGGCCTCCGTGTCGACACCCCCCAAACCACCATCTCAATTGGCTTCCAAACTGGCTTCCAAAATGAAACCAACTCAATATAAAAGTGATAACACTATGTAAAACCATTTCTGTTCCTGGGTTAGACGTATCATTTCCTAATTGGTTCTATCATAAAAAACATGGGACAAGTTAACTAAACTGCAAACACTTTTGTTTCTCCAGGAGAGACATCCTGCTATATCACATCCTGCCATACACATCTTTCATCAAACTACATTTTAATATGTGTGTTTATAGAATTTCTGCAATGTTACATTTGTTTTATTTATCTATTTGCTACATTTATATGCTGCCCTTCTCACCCCGAAGGGGACTCAGAGCGGCTTACAAATTAAATTTACATACAATATTATATTACAGTAGAGTCTCACTTATTCAACATAAACGGGCCGGCAGAATGTTGGATAAGCAAATATGTTGGATAATAAGGAGGCATTAAGGAAAAGGCTATTAAACATCAAATTAGGTTATGATTTTACAAATGAAGCACCAAAACATCATGTTAGACAACAAATTTGGCAGAAAAAGTAGTTCAATACGCAGTAATGTTATGTTGCAATTACTGTATTTATGAATTTAGCACCAAAATATCAGGATATATTGAAAACATTGACTACAAAAATGCGTTGGATAATCCAGAACGTTGGATAAGCGAGTGTTGGATAAGTGAGACTCTACTGTAATAAATTACTATATTGCACTGTGTCAATATATTGTAATATTGTTAGTAATATTACATGTAAAATACAATATATAAGTAATATTATTATATTGTATTATTAGTATTATATCATATTACAATATAATATTATGAATATCATATGTATATACAATATGTTAATTATATATTACTGTAATTTATATGTTTTGACTGTGCTGTGACCCGCCTCGAGCCACAAGGAGAGGCAGGTAAAAAATAAAATAATTATTATAATAGTTACATGTACATAACAACACAGCACACATGCATATTCAGTTTAAGTGTCTGGGATTCGTCTCTGAATATTGGGCTCTTCCCAAGGGCCTAGGATATTATTATTATTATTATTATTATTATTATTATATTTTACATGTACATAACACCACAGCACACATGCATATTAAATCCAAGTGTCTGGGGTCCGTCCCTGAATATCGGGTTCTTCCCATGGGCCTAGAATATTAGAGGTATTTTATATTATATTTTATATTATACCATAGATAATTATTATTACTATTATAGATTTACTAGTTGTGTCCGGCCACGCGTTGCTGTGGCAAAGTGGTGGTGGTATTGGTTAAAAATTGTTGTGTAATTTTTATTTGACGTTATTTGTATTTTTAAAATTAATTTTATTGTAAGTTATCTTTTTATTTATTATATTTTATTATTTTCTTGTATTATTTTTAGTTATTTTCTGTTATTATAGTATTTTATTGTATTAATTTTTTAGTGTTTTTTATTATTTTTATTGGGTTGCTAGGAGACCAAGTTGGAGGAGCTTAGTCTTCTAACTGGCAGCAATTGGATAAAAGCAATTATTCTTCTCCCTCTAATTAGGACTTTATTTTTCTTTTCTTTTTGTTGTATCAACCTAGAGCCGTGGATGATGGGTTGTGTTGTCAAATTTCGAGGTTGGGGGGCCTGTAGTTTTGTTGTTTTGTCCGCTGCCCTGATGCCATCACTCTTTTATACATATAGATTTGTACATAACACCACAGCACACATGCATATTAGATCCAAGTGTCTGGGGTTCGTCTCTGAATATCGGGTTCTTTCCAAGGGCCAGAGATATTAGAGATATATTTTATATTATATTTTATATAATAATAATAATAATAATAATAATAATAATAATAATGATTATTATTATTATTATTATTACAGTTTCCAATTAATCTCAAACAGTCTCAGCCACAAAAGCAAAGTTTTTGGAGTAAAACAACTACTTTCAAAGTAAAGACCGCACAATTAATCAGGAAATAACACTTTCAAACCAGGAACAGAACATTTTTCAAATTTTGTAACATAGTATAATTAGAATTGTCGGAGAGTGGCATCTGCTGCTGCTGCTTCAGAATCTGGTGGTGTCCCCTTCGCTCTGTGGAGGTTTTGAAGCAGAGGCTGGATGGCCATCTGCCAGGACTGCTTTGATTGTATTGTTCTACACAGCAGAATGAGTTTGGACTGGATGGCCTGAGAGTCTCTTCCACCTCTAGTACCCTAAAATTCTATATTAAAATGGAATTAAACTCCCAATTTATTATTCTTCATACACTCATAGAATAATAGAGTTGGAAGAGACCACATGGGCCATCTAGTCCAACCCCCTGCCATGCAGGAAAAGCACAATCAAAGCACCCCGACAGATGGCCATCCAACCTGTTACTTTCTATACATTAAGCCTGCCAATAAGATGTGAGTATGCCCCAACCCTACTGCATCTTGAGCACGCAGAACACTGGGTTCAGTTATAGTTTCTCCTGACCACAACGGCTGTCTTAACTCTTGCCCCCTGCAACGAACACTTGCCAAATCTAATCTGTTCCCATTGGCTGGCAGGCTGCCTGGCTGAAAGGTGTGCCTCTGAGCATGTGCAAAGTGCTTCTCCCACCCAGTTCTTTGGAAAGAAGGCCAAAACCCAATTTTTAGGAGTTCTTATTTGATTCAAAAAATGTTCAGGGAATTGTTGTGAGTTTTCTGGGCTGTCTGGCCATGTTCCAGAAGTATTCTCTCCTGACGTTTCACCCACATCTATGGCAGGCATCCTCAGAGGTTGTCCTGGCCTCAGGGCCCTTCCTTTTCCGCTTAAGCGGCTGAGGGGGAAAAGGAAAGGCCCTGAGGCCAGGACAACCTCTGAGGATGCCTGCCATAGATGTGGGCCACACGTCAGGAGAGAATGCTTCTGGAACATGGCCAGACAGCCCGGAAAACACACAGCAACCCAGAGATTCCGGACCTGAAGAATTCGAAAGGAATACGGGACAGGACAAACAGGCCAATGCTGCCCCCTGGAGGCTGGTCTGTGTGTGGAAACAGACATACCGTATTTCTTCAATTGTAAGATGCCGTTGATTGTAACCTTAATTTCAGTAGTCTCACCAAATAAAAATAATAATAGTAATAATAATTGGGAAGTGTTCAACTTGTGATTTTGTAATACGAAATCCAGCATATATATCTCATTTGCTGTGTCGTACTCTGCCTTTGTGTCAATAATAATAATAATAATAATAATAATAATAACAATAGACATTGACAAAATTACGATCTGCCAACTGCAAAAGGCCACCTTACTGGGATCTGCACGCATCATCCGAAAATACATCACACAGTCCTAGACACTTGGGAAGTGTTCGACTTGTGATTTTGTGAAACGAAATCCAGCATATCTATCTTGTTTGCTGTGTCATACAACGTCGTTGTGTCAATAATAATAATAATAATAATAAAAAGCCATCAGAACAAATGCAATTAAGGCCAAGATTGAAAAATCAGCTGATGACCCAAAATGCAGACTGTGCAAGGAAGCTGACGAAACCATTGATCAGCTGCTGTAAGAAAATTGCACAGACAGACTACAAACAGAGGCATAACTGTGTGGCCCAAATGATCCATTGGAACTTATGCATCAAGTACCACCTGCCAGCAGCAAAGAACTGGTGGGATCACAAACCAGCAAAGGTCGTGGAAAATGAACACGCAAAGATACTGTGGGACTTCCGAATCCAGACTGACAAAGTTCTGGAACACAACACACCAGATATCACAGTTGTGGAAAAGAACAAGGTTTGGATAATTGATGTCGCCATCCCAGGTGACAGTCGCATTGATGAAAAACAACAGGAAAAACTCAGCTGCTATCAGGACCTCAAGATTGAACTTCAAAGACTCTGGCAGAAACCAGTGCAGGTGGTCCCGGTGGTGATGGGCACATTGGGTGCCGTGCCAAAAGATCTCAGCCGGCATTTGGAAACAATAGACATTGACAAAATTACGATCTGCCAACTGCAAAAGGCCACCCTGCTGGAATCTGCACGCATCATCCGAAAATACATCACACAGTCCTAGACACTTGGGAAGTGTTCGACTTGTGGTTTTGTGAAACGAAATCCAGCATGTCTATCTTGTTTGCTGTGTCATACAACATCGTTGTGTCAATAATAATAATAATTATTATTATAACCCTAATTCCACCAGAGAAATCAGCCATAGCAGAGCATTTGATGGACACAGGATATTATTTGAGAACACAAAAATGCTGGACTATTCCAACAACTATCATGTCAGACGACACAGAGAAGCCATTGAAATCCACAAGCATGTGGACAACTTCAACAGAAAGGGAGAAACCATGAAAATGAACAAAATCTGGCTACCAGTATTACAAAACTCCAAAATCAAAACAAGTAGATGGGAACCAACACTCTGAGGGCTTGACTGAACAAAGGATGCCCCCAGGCAAGAGACAAAACATTTCCAATGCTAATTAGGGTGATTAACTGAAACATTAATGCTGGCTTCCCAGTGACAAAGGACTCTTGCCACACCCTGGACTCTACACAGATATATATATTCTTTCCTTTCCTTACTTAGTTTATCCATACCTCACAACCTCTGAGGATGCCTGCCATAGATGTGGGCGAAACGTCAGGAGAGAATACTTCTGGAACATGGCCACACAGCCCGAAAGACATACAACAACCCAATAATAATAATAATACAGTAGAGTCTCACTTATCCAACACTCGCTTATCCAACGTTCTGGATTATCCAACGCATTTTTGTAGTCAATGTTTTCAATACATCGTGATATTTTGGTGCTAAATTCGTAAATACAGTAATTACTACATAGCATTACTGTGTATTGAACTACTTTTCCTGTCCAATTTGTTGTGTAACATGATGTTTTGGTGCTTAATTTGTAAAATCATAACCTAATTTGATGTTTAATAGGCTTTTCCTTAATCCCTCCTTATTATCCAACATACTCGCTTACCCAACATTCTGCCGGCCCGTTTATGTTGGATAAGTGAGACTCTACTGTAATAATAATAATAATAATAATAATAAGGCACACCTACTCAGGTTGCTTTAGCTGTTTTGGCCGGATTTCAAATGTTTCCACTTGCATATTGAATAATCTTAGTGTTTTTATCTGTCGTATGTTATTTGGGGGATCCTGCTGGATTGTTGTGCCTCAGCTGGAGTCCCAGAGTGACTCTGATGGGGATTGTGGGATTCAGGTTCCAGATGTTCAAGATGATGGGATTCAGGTTCAAGATGACTCTGATGGGGATTGTGGGATTCAGGTTCAGAGTGTCCCTGCTGTGAGAGATGAGGAGCAGGGAGGCATTCCCATGGCAGGGAATGATGTTGTTGATACTGGAGATGATACCGAAGCTAGCCAGGTGCAAAGGGAGGACAGCTCCCAGTCTGATAACGTGCAGACAGAGGCTGCTGCTAATGAGCTGTCTGGCCTTGATGAAACGGAATCTCTAGATCGAGCTGGCTGTTTGTAATTCCGGGTTCGCAGGAGTGTCAGAATAGCAAACAAGAGAGAGGTCAGAGGCCAAAGAAATGCATTCATGCAATGCAGAGAATATTAAAGGGTGTGCTGAGAGAGAAACCTTTGTCAAAAACAACATCTTGTTTGGAGTCAAGAAGCCATCTTTTGCTTTCCCGGATTATCTTACAGCTTTGTGTATTCAAGTTCATGGGACTTTGTCATGCATTAATAGCCCCAGCTTGCTGTTGACCTAGCAGCCCCGAAAGACAGTTGCATCTGTCAAGTAGGGAAAATTTAGGTACGCTTTATGCGGGAGGCTAATTTAACTAATCTACAACACCATAAAACTGCTCACGAGGAAAAGAATGAGGAAGAACAGCCACCAATGGACGGTGAAGCAACAGCTCCCCCTGTGGCCGGAATCGTGAAGCTGGAAAAGACGTTAAAAATGCCTCTGTGTCTGTCTAAAACTGAATGTTGTTTGTCTGTTGGCATTGAATGTTTGCCATATATGTGTTCATTGTAATCCGCCCTGAGTCTCCTTCGGGGTGAGAAAGAAGGGCGGAATATAAATACTGTTAAATACATAAATAAATGCATTAATGGAACCTTGTTTTATGCCTAATGTTTTCTTGGATTATTCTGTATAGCCTTGGTTCTGCAACAATCTTTTGGAACTTTACTTTGGCTTTTAAGAGCTATTTATTTCCTATTTTCTAATAATTTATTTATTTATTTATTTACAGAATTTATATTCCGCCCTTCTTTCTCACCCCGAAGGGGACTCAGGGCGGATCACATTACACATATAGGCAAACATTCAATGCCTTTTAACATAGAACAAAGACAAACAAACAGGCTCCGAGCGGGCCTCGAACTCATGACCTCCTGGTCAGAGTGATTCATTGCAGTTAATTGCACTGGCTTGCTCTCCCGCCTGCGCCACAGCCCGGGCCCAACTACAAAAGACTTCAACCTGTGTACAGCCTTGTGTGTTCAGCAAGGTGAAGCTAACCTGTGGTGCGACATGGATTGACAAGCTGTAAACAAACCCTTCAAAGACAGAAACGTGCAAATTTGGGGACTGACCGATGATTGAAGAGCAAGAAAAAGAAAGAAGTTTACGTACCTCTGGACTGATGGTGTGCTTCTTGGTCATCCGCCACAGAATGCAGGTCAGGAACATGTGGCTGAGGGCCGAGGCGATGAAGAGGATGAAGGCGCTCTCGTGGATGACTGCGGCAAAGAGAGGAGAGGAAGCCCAAAGGGCGAGTGAGGAAGCAGGGATTGGTGGGTAAGGGGTAGAAGCCCTTGAGCTCCCTCCCAACTCTAGGATTTCATAGCTTTTTGGAAGTTTTAAAAATATGTTCAAGCTGGTGATGGTTGTCCCTGGTCAGGAGACACTCTCTTCCACCAGCACCCCAGAGGCAAACACGGCAAATCAAGGTCTATTGCTTTGAGTTTTCTAGGCTGTATTCCTCCGTTTTCTGAATGTTGCTCTTTATATACTATCCTGATTTTAGAGGGTTTTTTTTAATACCGGTAGCCAGATTTTATTCATTTTCAACAGAAAGGAGGAAACTATGAAAATGAACAAAATCTGGCTACCAGCATTAAAAAAAGCTAGAATCAGGACATTAATGCTAATATGCTAGGCTAATTTTAAATACATATATATATACAGAAGAGTCTCACTTATCCAAGTCTCGCTTATCCAAGCCTCTGGATTATCCAAGCCATTTTTGTAGTCAATGTTTTCAATATACAGTAGAGTCTCACTTATCCAACACTCGCTTATCCAACATTCTGGATTATCTAACGCATTTTTGTAGTCAATGTTTTCAATACATCATGATATTTTGGTGCTAAATTCTTAAATACAGTAATTACAACATAACATTACTGAGTATTGAACTACTTTGTCTGTCGAATTTGTTGTATAACATGATGTTTTGGTGCTTAATTTGTAAAATCATAACCTAATTTGATGTTTAATAGGTTTTTCTTTAATCTCTCTTTATTATCCAAGATATTCGCTTATCCAAGCTTCTGCCAGCACGTTTAAGCTTGGATAAGTGAGACTCTACTGTATATATAATTTATTATAATTTATAAATATATAATATATTGTATATACATATAATATTGATTATAATAACGGAATACAATATTATACTACTAATAATACAATATAATAATAATTATATATTATATATTAAATGTAATATTGCTAATAATATTACCATATAATGATATTATATAATATAGTAATTTAATGCTTATATTGTGCTATTCTAATAATAAATTGTATGTTCATTTGATTTGTCAGCCGCTCTGAGTCCCCTTCAGGGTGAGAAGAGGGGGATATAAATGTAGTAAATAAATAAATAAATAAATAATAAATTAAATAAAGAACAGCACTCAAAAACAGGGGAATTCAAGACATGAAACAGTCAGGGCCAACTAATAGCAGTCAACAAAGGATTCCCTCAGGCAAGCAGCCAGGCTTTGAATCTGCAAGGCCATTAAATGCTAATCAAGGTGATTAATTGCAACATTTACACTTGTCTACTACAGACAAGAGTTCTTTCTCCCACCCTGGACTTTCCACAGATATATAAACCCCACTTGCCTAGTTTCCAACGGACCTCACAATCTCTCAGGATGCCTGCCATAGATGTGGGTGAAACGTCAGGAGAGAATGCTTCTGGAACATGGCCATACAGTCCGGAAAACTCACAGCAACCCAAGATGGAAGGTGTCCAGAAAAAAGGCCACCAAATGGTCAAAGGTCTGATAATTATGAAACCTTGTCAGTAGCAACTTAGGGATCTGGGGATGTTCAGTCTGGAGAAGGGAAGGCCAGTTGGCCATCTGTTTGGAAAGGTTTGATTGTGTTTTCCTGCCTGGCAGAAATGGGGCTGGGCTGGATGGTCCTTGGGCTCTCTTTCCAACTCTGGGATCTTATGACCCTCTGGCTTACGGTAGTTCTCGGAGGAGGAGACGTAGGTGAGGAGCAGGAGGGCCAGGTTCTCCATCAGGTTGAGGGTGAAGGCCGCGTTGCAGAGGCAGTGGTACCGGCGGTGGGTGCAGTGGCAGCTCCCATAGTAGTTCCAGTAGACCACGGCCACCAGGAAGCGGGGCCCCGAGTGCAGGCCGATGCAGAAGCGCCAGACGTAGCTCTCGGGGGTGCTGCCGCCAATCGCTGCGCTGATGGAGGGCAGGTAGTTGGGCACCTGCAGGTTTGGAGGGACAGGATTGCAAACATGATTGACGTTTCGCCCACATCTATGGCAGGCATCCTCAGAGGTTGTGAGGTACCTGAGGATGCCTGCCATAGATGTGGGCGAAACGTCAGGAGAGAATACTTCTGGAACATGGCCAGACTGCTCGGAAAAATTACAATAACCCTGTGATCCTGGCCATGAAAGCCTTCGACAACACACCAATACAGAAATCTAGGAATAACCACTTAAACTTGAAAGCATGAAACTAGAAATACCTTAGCAGGCCACTAAGACTTGACCAGGACTGTTGCTTCTCAAACACCAACGCTGACCAAACTGGCAAAAAAGCCTTTTGGTCTTTCTAATATAGACAGAAAATCATGCTGTCTCCCTGAAAAACTTATAAGGATTTTATGGCTAGCAAGTGTTTTGACCTTCACAACTCTGCTGGGCAGCCCTGTGTTCACGAAAGGTAAATATCCTATCTATCGGCTTATTAGTCTGTCCATCTAGAATTTCCTCCTATGATAGTGATGGCCAACCTATGACACGTGTCTCAACACTGACACGCCTAGCCATTTTTGCTGACATGCTGCCACATACAGATTGATTAGATGACTAATGCCTTTTGTGGCCAAATTTGGTGTGATACATTACATATATATATATATATATATATATATATATATATATATTCTATTATCATTCTATTATTATTGTAGTATATTATTAAATTATTACTATTATATTATTATTATATTATTCATTATTCATGACTACGTTGAAACTACAATAGAGAGAAATCAGCGTGGAAACTGCAAGAGGTACCATAGATTGTTGTACATGGAAATAATGGTAGTAAATAGTTTTTGATTTATTAAATACAGTTATATATTACAATTATATATTTTTGTTATTTAAACTATACATATTGTGCAATTATGGTTTTTTTCTCAAAGTGACACACTACCCAAGTCATGCTAGGTTTTTTGGTGAATTTTGACACACCAAGTGCAAAAGGTAGCCCATCATTGTCCTATGAGCTCACCTAATCCTCTGACCTTGCTTTCCTAGCGGAACAGCTTGTCTACAACATCTGGAATGTGACCTTCACTAGCTGTTGGAGATAGAGACAGCTCAGTTTCAGAATCTCCTACTGACTCGCAGGCCAAGAATCCCCATGATCTACTTCTTCAGTGCCATCAGGTGAAGGGCATAACCAAAGGCTGAACTACAACAGGTACAGATAATAAAAAGAGTATCATACCAGTAAGTTAAAACATCATTCGCTAAATTAATCCACAATCTGCCTCCTTATTTTTCCAGCTGCCGCACACGACTTAGCCACTCTATAAGTGATCGATCTTCCCTGTTCTCTATGAGATGATGTTTAGATAATATTTCAAAGCCTAACCCTTCCAAGACACAAGTGTGTGCTTTCCGCCTACGTAACCGTGAAGCCAACAGGAAACCGAAAGTTACTTGGGAAGGCCAAGAGCTCGAACACTGTTTCCATCCTAAATATCTTGGTGTCACCTTAGACCGAACACTAACATATAGGAAACACTGCACGAACACCAAGCACAAAGTAGCTGCACGCAACAACATCCTGCGGAAACTGACTGGCAGCTCATGGGGTGCAGACCCACAAGTCATAAGAACATCAGCCCTGGCCTTGTCTTTCTCAACGGCTGAGTGAGCCTGTCCTGTCTGGCACAAGTCTGCCCATGCAAAGCAAGTGGACACAGCACTAAACGAAACATGCAGAATAATCACAGGATGCCTTAAACCTACACCTGTTGATAAACTCTCCAAGTTAGCTGGCATTGCCCCTCCTGACGTGCGACGGGAAGTTGCTGCTAACGGTGAGAGAAATAAGGTCGAACATTGTGAAAGCCACGTATTGCATGGCTCTCAGCCTCCTCCCACCAGACTCAAGTCAAGGAAGGGCTTCGTGAGAACCACCACTCCCTCCTCTTGATGTTCCTCCAGCAACAGCAAGGGTCTCCCTCTGGGCAGCTAAACCTGGCAATTCTAACTGGATGGCCCCCCAGGAGGGTCTTCCTTCCTCCAGGGGCAAACCAGGAATGGGCAACTTGGAAGCCCCTGAACAGACTCAGAAGCGGAGTGGGCAGATCTAAAGACAACTTGGCAAGGTGGCCCTACCTGGAGGAATCCTCCACCTTGTGTGACTGTGGAGCTGAACAAACAACTCCGCACCTGTCTGCTTGCCCACAATGCCCTGCCTCATGCACGGAGGAGGAGTTGTTTAACGCTACAGACAATGCGGTTGCTGTTGCCCGCTTTTGGTCTAAAACTATTTAGTTGCTTGTGATTTCCTCTATTTTTTTATCATTTTAAAAATGTATTTGTTATGCAATGCTTTTGACACGAAATAAAATAATATTTCAAAGCTATGATTCTATGAAATAAATGGTAGCGCTTACTCTGCAGTGGGTGGCGGTGGCATCCTGGAAGTGGAAGAAGAGGGACCAGATCACGCAGAAGAGGAAGCCAAAAAGTGGGCAGCAGACGGTGCCGACCGCCAACGTAGTGAAGCGGAGTCGGAAGAGGGCCCGGTCCCGGTCCAAGGGCACAGGCACCTGGAACATCCTGCCCGGCCTTCAGTGCCAGGAATGGGAGCCTTGCCTTGCCAATCCTCCTGCACGGAGAGCAGGGAGAGGGACGCACGGCTCCCCAGGTGTTGCCACTCCTGGCTAGGGCTGATGGGAGTTGCAGTCAAGGAGCCGCAGCTGAGGGAGGGCCATGTGTCCTCCAGCTCCACCTTGGCAGCTAAAGGGGAAAAGAACACTGCCGGTTAATCCAGGTCTGAACACACACAAACACACACTCACAAATCGGATGAGGGAAGAAAGGAAGAAGAACAGAAAGTTAATTAACCTGATTTTCAGAAAATTAAAGGTGGGTTTTTTTCGTGTCCAACTCTATGATTCTATGATTTCTAGGAGATTGGGACTTGCTAGTAATCACTATACTAGAATAATGATGGGGGCATTTGCCAATTGTGGGATTTCTGAACTGGCAGCATATTATTGAATGTAGATGTAGGACTATATACAGTAGAGTCTCGCTTATCCAACGTAAACGGGCCGGCAGAACGTTGGATAAGCGGATATGTTGGATAATAAGGAGAGATTAACGAAAAGCCTATTAAACATCAAAATAGGTTATGATTTTACAAATTAAGCACCAAAACATCATGTTATACAACAAATTTGACAGAAAAAGTAGTTCAATACACAGTAATGCTATGTAGTAATTACTGTATTTACAAATTTAGCACCAAAATATCACGATATATTGAAAACATTGACTACAAAAATGCATTGGATAACCCAGAACGTTGGATAAGCGAGTGTTGGATAAGAGAGACTCTACTGTAACATCACTTAAAGGAAGTAGATGAATTAAAGATAAAAACCATCAGCTAGTGAGTGAGAGGCCCACAGATCAGTCTTTTTGTGAGTCTTGTTTTTGTGTGCATGTGGGTATACTTTGCTTGTCTTACTTTTGCATGTGGTTTATATGTAGTAGGCACTTAGCTGTAGTGTTGTAATAGCAGTTAGCATGTAGATTTGTTTATTTTGTCATTGCTGTAAGATTTCCTCCCTTTTTAATAAACATTACTATACAAAATTACACTATGTAACAACATTTGAAGAAAAAACCTGTTCCTGGTTTGAAAATGTTATTCCTGTTTAATTGTGCATTCCTTACTTTGAAAGTAGTGGTTCTACTCCCAAAACTTTGTTTTTGTTGTTGACACAAACTAGGTTGAATTGATTGAGACTCTAGGACAGTGATGGCCAACCTATGACACGCGTGACACGCCTAGCCATTTTTGCTGACATGCTGCCGCATGCAGATTGATTGGATGACTAATGACTTTTGTGGCCAAATTTGGTGTGATTTGGTCCAGTGGTTTTGTTGTTTACTCCATGGGAATTATGCACATTACACACACACACACACACATATAATTCTATTATTATTGTAGTATATTATGATATTATTACTATTATATTACTACAGTAGAGTCTCACTTATCCAAGCTAAACGGGCCGGCAGAAGCTTGGATAAGCGAATATCTCGGATAATAAGGAGAGATTAAGGAAAAGCCTATTAAACATCAAATTAGGTTATGATTTCACAAATTAAGCACCAAAACATCATCTTATACAACAAATTTGACGGAAAAAGTAGTTCAATACACAGTAATGTTATGTTGTAATTACTGTATTTACGAATGTAGCACCAAAATATCATGATATATTGAAAAATGGCTTGGATAATCCAGAAGCTTGGATAAGCGAGGCTTGGATAAGTGAGACTCTACTGTACTATTATATTATAGAGATATATTATAGATATATTATAGAGAGAAATCAGCGTGGAAACTGCAAGAGGTACCATAGATTGTTGTACATTGAAATAATGGTAGTAAATAGTTTTTGATTTATTAAATACAGTTATATATTACAATTATACATTTTTGTTATTTAAACTATATATATTGTGAAATTATGGGTTTTTTTCTCTCGAAGTGACACACCACCCAAGTCATGCTAGGTTTTTCTGGTGAATTTTGACACACCAAGCGCAAAAGGTTGCCCATCATTGCTCTAGGATGAGATCTTCATTGAAAAACTAGAGCAAAATGTGCTGCAGCAGGATGTCCCTCCCACAGAAACAACATTTTTGCAGTTTAATAAACTTTGCCCATGTTTTCATGATAGCACCAATTAGGAAGTGACATGTTTAGCCCAGGGACAAAAATAGTGTTAAGTGGTGTTATATGTCCTTTTAGGCAGAGCACAGGGAACTATTCTGTAACCTGCTGTGACCCAGGCAAAAAGTTAATTCCCAAGGTTGCGGCATCACAGAAGGAGCTCATCTGCTGCTTAACCTTTGGGAGGACACAGCAGCGAGGAAATTCATGATTAGGGCTCTGAGGTTGTGCGTCCTCTGTGAGACATGAGAGAAGCCTCCCAGCAGGACGTTAACACATCCAGGCGTCCTCTGGGCAACGTCTCTGTAGACGGCCGATTCTCTCACACCAGAAGCGACTTCAATTTCCTTCTGGCACAATAAAAAAATTACATTAACTATTTGATTTTAAAGAAAAAAAAATGAAGAATTAAGAAAAATAAAACATAGCTTCCATGTTATCACTCAACTCCTCAACGACATTTTCTACCATATTGTTATCTTTAACCATGTGCACAATTCTCTTAATTTCTTTATAATATTTGTATTGGCTTTACGTATCCTTTTTTACCCACTCTATGTTTGTCGTCCATTTGTTTTTTATTTCCTCTATTTTATCCTCTTGTGTCTCCTTTGTTACACTTGTCATAATTTGAAATTGAACCTGTTCATATATGTCATTGGACCAGTTCGCCAATGTCCACTTTTTTCATCTTTCCACCCCCCCAAGATTACTGCTTGTCCAGCTCGAATGATAGTTTTAAACATTTTTGTTCTTTTCCATTAATTCCTATACTTCCTAATACAGTAGAGTCTCACTTATCCAACATTCGCTTATCCAACGTTCTGGATTATCCAACACATTTTTGTAATATTGAAAACATTGACATCGTGATTTTTTGGTGCTAAATTCATAAATACAGCAATTACTGCGTAGCATTACTGCATATTGAACTACTTTTTCTGTCAAATTTGTTGTATAACAGGATGTTTTGGTGCTTAATTTGTAAAACCATAACCTAATTTGATGTTGAATAGGCTTCTCCTTAATCTCTCCTTATTATCCAACATATTCACTTATCCAACGTTCTGCCGGCCCGTTTATGTTGGATAAGTGAGACTCTACTGTATTCCCATTAGTATCATGTCTATATTTGCTTGTATCTGTATTTTAAATATTTTTCCATCATTTCTGTTATCATTTCCTAGAAGGGGGTTACTTTTGAACATTTTGAATATACACACCCGATCCTTCCAAATCAGTGGCAATGAGTACAATTACTCAGTGCAAGGGCACCCATGTCTCTGGTGCAAAAGAACCAGCAAAAGAACTCACCCTCTGGGAGGAGGTGGGGAACTCGTCCTTAAGTCAAGAGCTCGCCTTGACTCGGCCAAGACAAGGAACGCTGAGATTGAGCCTTCTCTCCCCCAAGGACACCAGAAATGGCTCCTGGTGTTTGCATAACTAGGTGTGCCTAACTGGGAGGCAGCTGGCATGGCTTCTCCTCCAAAGATGAGTTTCCTGTTGCGCAGGCCTCCCACAGACACACCTCTCTGTTAAAGCCTCTTCTTTGACAAACCTGGCTCTTCTGACTCTTCACTAGTGGCAGAGAGTGCCTTGGGCTCTACTGCACTTCCCCAGGCAGTGGATGTGGGAAGGTGGGCACACACATAACGTCAGCTCTATGTATCCACGGATTCTGCATCCATGGCTTGAATTTTTTTCCCCATTCAGAATAGCAAACATCGATGCTACCATTTTATATAGGGAACACTATTGTATTTTGTCATTGTATAAAATGAGATTTCAGCATGCATAGATTTGGGTATCCACAGGGGGTCCTTCAACCAAACTCCAGTGGATACTGGAGGTTCAATGAGCTTTGCCAAAAACATAGATTGTTCCAGTCATTGTCATTCCCTGAGGGCATAAATATGACAAGGTGTTTTATGGTGCCTTAGGGGCTATATTCAATTCCACTGAAGTTGGGGTCCCCAAACTTAGTAACCACAGCTCACCAAAGCACCCATGGATCCCTTGCACACATTCACCAGCCTCTCAGATGCATCTTAAAATATTTTACATGTGTTGTCAAAGGCTTTCATGGCCGGAATCACTGGGTTGCTGTGAGTTTTCCGGGCTGTATGGCCATGTTCCAAAAGCATTTACCTCCTGACATTTTGCCCACATCTATGGCAGGCATCCTCAGAGGTTGTGAGGTCTGTTGGGAACTAGGCAAGTGGGGTTTAGATATCTGTGGAATGATGTCCAGGGTGTGAGAAAGAACTTGTCTGCTTGTGGCAAGCGTGAATGTTGCAACTGGCCACCTTGTTTAGCATGGACTGTCTTTTTTACATGTTTACAAAATTAAATTGGTGAAAGTGCACAAAACAACTGGCACACTGAAAGCAACACAATGGCTTTTTTTCAAGGAGACTTCTCACTAAGGTTTGTGGGGAATATTTCTATGCAGCTGTGTATTTTGTCTGTGTTTTAGTAGAAGGCATGGAAATTATTATATTTCTTTATACCCCACTTTATCTCCCCAAAGGAGACTCAAAGCACCTTGACACAAAAGCATTAGGATATAATTTAGACAATTATAAAAACATTAAAACAGAATTAAACACAAACAGCACTAAAAATCCACCATTAAAATCCATCAAAACAAATTTAAATATGTCACCCAAGTCTCCTTCTCAGGATCAGTTTGTATATCTCTGATCCAGATTACTTGAGGAAAGTATTTTGAAGTTCTCAGTATCTGCTGGGGTTTGGTTCCAGGTCCATCACAGATACTCAGATGCGTAGATGATGATAACAACAACAATAATAATAATATTTCTTACCTGCTTTTCCTCATGGCTCGAGGTGCTCAAGTCCCACGGTATAAATGGTGTAGTAAAATATGGCAAAATCAAGGTCTGCTTCTTTGGTTTCTTTCCCAAATATTTTGTTGTCGTGGATGAATCTGTGAATAGGGAAAGCCAACGATAACTTTCAACTTGCCACGCCGGTTAAGACAGTTTATTAAGGGACTGAGGTCCACTGATGAGATTATTGGCTGTAAATAACTCCACATAAAGAGCTTGGTCCCCAGGGGGTCTGTCCTGCCCATTGGCCACTGACCACACTCTTCTGCATCTCAGGGAGGAGGAAGTGACCCTGGGCTGACCGCTTGGCACTGAAAAGCAGACAGGCTAATGATCCCTATAAAAAGGTTAATGCGCTTTTCTTCGGCATAAGCCTCTGCAGTCTGGCGTTTGCTTCCTCAAGTTACACACAAAGTGTTCTTGGGATTGTTCTCCCTGGTTAAGTCCATTATGTATTAGCTCCAGGTTGAGGGTGGGCAACCTCTGGCTTTGAATCCATTCCCACCTGGGCCGAGGGGATGTCCCAAAGATCCAGGGATGCACAAATGTGATGGCGCTGCAGAAACCTCTTGTGAGGTTGCTCATAGGGTGCCCACGCCCTTTCCATTGTGTTTGCTTTAGCAGTGTAGGAGGCAGATCTATCTGGAAACTGCTGCCTTTCAGAACAGGGTCAGATGTGGGTTTATGACCATTCAAAGGGAGGGGCCCATGGCAACAAGTAGAACATCGGGCAAGGAAGGGATGCTGCTATGTCCTAAACGATTCCAAACTTAGGGTTTTTAATAGGATTGCTTATTTAACTGATGGTATTTCTTTTTTAAGCTGCATCAGCTGTCTTTTGGGTTAATCTAATGTGAACAGACTTGGGCCACATACTCAGGGAAAGGCAGGATATAAACAGAAATGCAAACAAACAAATAGACTGGGGCTCGAGTAACCCCAATGTAGTTCCCCCCCCTCTCCAAAGTGAACAGGTAACAGCAGCAATGGGGTCCCAGGCCTGCCAATTATTTTCCCTCTGCACCCTCAAACCCCCCCCCCCCCATCCCATTTCAACTTTCATTGCCTCCTTTGGGGCTTGGCACATCACACCCTCCCCTTCCCAAATAGTTCCTTTTCAGCCCCTTTCCCATAATATTAATGTTTTGCATATTGCTAAAACTTGGGGGAGCAGATAAGACAGGCTGGCAACTGTACCTGCTTTATTCACCTAAAAGCACCCAGCACGTATCCTGGGATATAGTAATAATAATGATAATAATAATAATAATTTTGTTCTTATACCCCGCCACCATCTCCCCAAAGGGACTTGGGGCAGCTTACATATTTATTTATTTATTTATTTACAATATTTATATTCCGCCCTTCTCACCCCGAAGGGGACTCAGGGCGGATTACAATGAACACATATATGGCAAACATTCAATGCCAACAGACAAACAACATACAGTATAGACAGACACAGAGGCATTTAACATTTTTCCAGCTTCACGATTCCGGCCACTGGGGGAGCTGTTGCTTCATTGTTCACTAGTGGCTGTACTTCCTCATTCCTTTCCTCGTGTTTTGCTGGCAGTTTTATGGTGTTGTAAATTAGCTAAATTAGCCTCCCGCATAAAGCGTACCTAAATTTCCCTACTTGACAGATGCAACTGTCTTTCGGGGCTGCATAGGTCAACAGCAATTTAATGGTCGGGGGCTTAACCTGACCCGGGCTTTGAACTCATGACCCCTCGGTCAGCAGTGATTTATTGCAGCTGGTTACTAGCCAGCTGCGCCACAACCCGGCTAGTATGGGACAAAATGCCCATAAGACAAAAATACAAAACATCCATTAAAGCAAGACAGAGACAAAATAAAAAACATAGTAAAATATAACAATCCAGATAAAAGCACAATAAAATAAAACATAATATAAAACAGCAGCGTTAAAACTCAATCAGAACAATACTCAACAAAACCAATAGCCAGTATTACAATGGGCGTGACCAGGCTATAAAAGGGCCGGGCATGGGATAGTGCAAGCAGCGTAACATAGGGCTGGGGCATTGGATGAAGTGCAGAGAACAAAATTTTATCAGGGAACCAGGGACTGGGTATGTATTGCTAGGGACTAGGTGTTTACAAATGCTAACTGAAGCAACCAGGTTTTTAAATCCCTATGAATGGAGGACAGCGTGGGTGCTTGCCTAATCCCACTTGAAAGGGATCTGCCTCACGTTTTAGTTCCCTGGCCCACTGCTTCTTGTACTTTGGGTTCCCTTAGTGCAATGTTTCTCAAACTGCTGCTCCAGATGTTTTGGACATCAGCTCCCAGAAATCCTAGCTAGTTTAAGAGCTGTTAGGAATTGTGGGAGCTGAAGTCCAAAACATCTGGTGAAGCACAGTTTGAGAAACTCTGTCTTAATGCAATGCTGAAGTCATGAAAAATGTGGCAAGGCAATAGTAAAAGGTTTCTGAATACCGTCTGTTTACACGACTCTGTTACCAACAATGTGCCATGTTTACAGTGAACTTTGCTGGAAATGCTTCAGCTCCAGTCCACGAAAATAAATCAGCCTCTTTAGCAACCCTTGCAAATGCTGTTTTATGATCAGTAAATATTTATTATTATTTATTTAATATATATCCTGCTTTTCTCCCAGAGAGGGACTCAAAGCAGCATACAGCACATAAAATCAGAAAACAGTTACATAACATAAAAATACAATCATATGCCACAGGATGGATAAAATTAGTAACTTATTATAAAATCTCCGACACACATAAAACCCATGTTTACTGATTATAAACAACCTCTGATCACCAGGAGTTGTTTAAGGCAGAGCTCCTTAACTCCTGTTTTTCCAGGGGCTCTCCAATGTAGAGTTGCCAGGCGGAAAGTGCAAGAGGGCTCTTTTACTTCTTTGTAATGCTTGCGGAGGCGGAGAAGCGTTGCTTCTTATCTGGGTGCTTGACTAGCAAGACCCACTTCTGTCTAAGTATTAAAAGGACATCAATCCCCCCTCATGTTGATGGTCAACGGCAGGCGGTGCTTCTTATCTGGGTGCTTGACTAGCAACACCCACTTCTGTCTAAGTATTAAAAGGACATCAATCCCCCCTCATGTTGATGGTCAACGGCAGGCGGTGCTTCTTATCTGGGTGCTTGACTAGCAACACCCACTTCTGCTTAAGTATTAAAAGGACATCAATCCTCCCCTCATTTCAATGGCCAACTACAAACAGAAACAGGAGGAAATCCCTCTCTCTCTGGGACCACCAAAACAAAACCTGATGGTAGCCCCAGTCCCTTGGGTTGGACAGGAGAGGGAGGTTCAACAGGGGTTGTTTGCCACCTGATTGCACGAGAAGGCACATCTGCTGCAATGCCTTACCTCCATAGGCCCCTCCATAGAATAATAGAGTTAAAAGAGACCACATGGGCCATCCAGTCCAACCCCATTCTGCCAAGAAGCAGGAAATCGCATTCAAAGCACCCCCGACAGATGGCCATCCAGCCTCTGCTTAAAAGCCTCCAAAGAAGGAGCCTCCACCACAGTCCGGGGGAGAGAGTTCCACTGTTGAACAGCCTTTCTCACACTGAGGAAGTTCTTCCTGATGTTCAGGTGGAATCTCCTTTCCTGTAGTTTGAAACCATTGTTCCATTGCATCCTTGTCTCCAGGACAGCAGAAAACAAGCGTGCTCCCTCCTCCCTATGACTTCCCCTCACGTATTTGTACATGGCTATCATGTCTCCTCTCAGCCTTCTCTTCTGCAGGCTAAATATGCCTAGTTCTTTTAGCCACTCCTCATAGGGCTTGTTCTCCAGACTCTTGATCATTTTAGTCGCCCTCCTCTGGACACCTTCTAGCTTGTCAACATCTCCCTTCAATTGCGGTGCCCAGAATTGGGCACAGTGTGATTCCAGGTGTGATCTGACCAAGGCAGAATAGAGGAATAGCATGACTTCCCTGGATCTAGACTCTACCGTGTTTCCCCGAAAATAAGACAGTGTCTTATATTATATTTTGCTCCCAAAGATGCGCTAGGTCTTATTTTCAGGGGATGTCTTATTTTTCCATGAAGAAAAATTCACATTTATTGTTGAACAAAAAAATGAACATTTATTATATACTGTACAGTAGTTGTTATCACAAACCAGCATAACCAGACAAACTGTGAATCCTATCAAGAATATCTTGTTACTACCAATATTTCCACGTACAACACTCTATGATACTTACATTTACCGATCCTGCATGCTCTGGCGTTCTGTTCGTTGGGCATGCTTCCAAACAAAAGCTTTGCTAGGTCTCACTTTCGGGGGAGGCCTTATATTTAGCAATTCAGCAAAACCTCTACTAGGTCTTATTTTCTGGGGATGTCTTATTTTAGGGGAAACAGGGTATACTCCTATTGATGCAGGCCAAAATCCCATTGGCTTTTTTCACAGCCGCATCACATTATAGGCTCATGTTTAACTTGTTGTCCATGAGGACTCCAAGATCTTTTTCATACATACTGCTGTTGAGCCAGGCATCGTCCCCCATTCTGTATCTTTTCATTCCATTTTTTTCTGCCTAAGTGGAGTTATCTTGCATTTGTCCCTGTTAAACTTCATTTTGTTAGTTCGGCCCATCTCTCTAGTCTGTTAAAATCGTTTTGAATTCTGCTCCTGTCTTCTGGAGTGTTGGCTCTCCCTCCCAGTTTGGTGTCGTCTGCAAACTTGATGATCGTGCCTTCTAACCCTTCGTCTAAGACATTAATAAAGATGTTGAATAAAACCAGGCACAGGATGGAACCCAGCTTCCAAGCTGGTCTATATCGCAAGCTCCTGTGTTTTAGATTCACTTCCCCTAGGTCCATTCTAAGGTTAATTTGCAAGGAGGCTCCCTGATCAAACTAGCCACCTCCACTAGGAAGCTGCAGCCCCACCTGCCTTGCTTTCGATTCCTGCCTCGACTGACAATACCTGCAGGTCAGATTAGGCACATAATAACAACAATACCAGTGGCACATCACTTATTCTGAATTTGCAAAATATTCTAAAACCCAAAATTGTTCCCAAGGAGCACTGTGTACACTGAACCTTTCTGATGCTTTGATTCATGTGCAAACTAAAATTATGGTGTATAATACCTTCGGTGTTTAGCCTTGGGCTTAAACACCTGCCTCCAACAGACAACTCTTGTCTGTTGGAGGCAGGTGTGAGTGTTTCACCTTGATTGGCATTGTTTAGAATTGAATGATCTTCCAGCTTCAAAGCCTGGCTGCCTCCTGCCTGGGGGAATCCTCTGTTGGGAGATATTAGCTGGCCCTGATTCTTTCTTGTCTGGAATTTCCCTGTTTTCTGAGTGGTGTTCTTTAATTACTATCCTTTTTAAAGAGTTTTTTTTATGAACAAAAAATCTGGCTAGCAATATTAAAAAACTCTAAAATTAGGACAGTAAATAAAAAAGAACACTCTGAAAACAAGGGAATTCCAGACAGGAAACAATCAGAGCCAGGTAACACCTCCCAACAAAGGATGCCCCCAAGCAGGAAGCAGCCAGGCTTTCTTTCTTTCTTGGTGGGTAAACAGTTTATTAATGAAATGTTACATAACAAAACAGCAAATTATAGCAGATATAGTCAGATAACAATGATTTTGAAATGTACATGCATATCTACATTAGTCAATCAGCCTGTTAATTCTAACACTGAGTTCATATTATTATCTGTTACTCAAAACATATAGAATTGCTCTTTCTACGTGTTATTCACTATTTTCAATCTAGGTTTCTACTCATTTTTTAAAGAAATTAAATATAAGAGTTCACTCTAACATTCAAACAAAGACATAAAACGTATTACACACAACAAACCCTGCACGCACCCAAAACCCCTATCCCACATAAAATAGCAGCCAGGCTTTCAAGCTGCAAGGCTATTCAATGCTAATCAAGGTGGCCAGCTGCAACATTCACACTTGCTTCCAACAGACAAGAGCTCTTTCTTTCTCCCACCCTGGACATTATTCCACAGATATATCAACCCCACTTGCCCAGTTTCCAACAGACCTCACAACCTCTGAGGATGCCTTTCATAGATGCAGGCGAAACGTCAGGAGAAAATGCTTCTGGACCATGGCCAGACAGCCCGGAAAACTCACAGCAACCCTTTGGGTTGTCACTTAACCAATGACAGAAGGGGCTCTCCGCTTTGCCACTCACCGCCGCCACCGCTGGAGGCGAGGCCCTTCCCTGGCTCGCCCGCCCGCCTCGCTGGGCCCAAAGCGGGCCTTCAGGGGAAGGCGAGGCCTAGCGCAACCTCCGAGGCGCCTTTTTTCCTTGAAGCAGGTTGCCATGGATACCTGAAGGCCAACCCAATTAGCCGAAGGAGCGGATAGCCCCGCCCTCTTCCTCTCCTCCAATAACAAACCATTGTTTTAACCAATCCCCGTTGGCGATATTCGTAGACGAGGCCAAGAAAAACTTAAGAAAAAGCAAAACCGATTGGCTCGTCTCTTGACCAATAAAGATTGAAGATTCTTTCTCAGCCAATGGCCGTCTTCGCAACGGGGAGGCGGTGACTGCGACGGGCCAATGGGAGGCCGCGGCGACGTAGTCCGCGTTCGTGCGTCGGCGTGCGTGCTCCTGACGCAGCTTGCGCTCGCTTCTCGCGTGAGGACGGGAAGGAGGCGTCGTTCGTCGTCGCGGGTGCTGCCGCCGAAGCGCGCCTTCTGAGGAGATTCTTCGGCCGGAGAAGGAGGAGCAGGAGGAGGAAGAGGGCGACGAGGAGAAGGAGCGCGGGGCCAGGGCCCTGCCTTCTCCGGCGCCTCCAGGCCCAGGAGCAGGTAAAGGCCGGGCCCACAGCGAGGGAGGGAAGGGATCCCCAAAGGCCATCCGGACAGACCCCCGCCGGCCGGCCTCCCTCCCAAGAAAGGCCCACCCAAACACTCCCGACAGATGGCCGGTTTATTACTTACTATATTTATAATTAAATATTTATCATTATTATAATTCTATATTTTGTATATATTGTCATACAGTATTCATTTATTTACTACATCTATATCCCGCCTTTCTCACCCCGAAGGAGGCTCAGAGCGGCTTACAAATTATATGTAGATACAATATTATTATATTATTAGCATAGCACAGTATTAGCATTATATATTACAATATTGTAATAATATTTAATGTTATTGTATTGTATTATTATTAATATTATATTATATATGCATATATTATCAATATTAAGGTTTTCCCCAGACGTTAAGTCCAGTCATGTCTGACTCAAGGGTATGGTGCGCATCTCCATTTCTAAGCCAAAGAGCCGGCGATGTCCGTAGACACCTCTAAGGTCATGTGGCCATAGGCATAACTGCATGGAGTGCCGTTACCTTCCTGCCAGAGCAGTACCTATTGATCTACTCACACTCTGGGAGTTGGTGCTCATCTCCATTTCTAAGCCAAAGAGCCGGCGATGTCCGTAGACACCTCTAAGGTCATGTGGCCATAGGCATGACTGCATGGAGCACCGTTACCTTCCTGCCGGATCTACTCACATTTGCATGTTTTCAAACTGCTAGGTTGGCAGGAGCTGGGGCTAACAGTGGGCGCTCATTCCGCTCCCAGGATTTGAACCTGAGGCCTTTCGGTCTGCAAGATCAGCAGCTCAGTGCTTTAACACACTATGTTATTATATGGTATTATTATTAGTATTATATTGTATATGTATATGTATATATTATCAATAATATAATATATTGTATACACATATACTAATATAATATATTTTATATGCATATATTATCAATATATGCATATACAATATATTATATTACAGTCGAATCTCACTTATCCAACACTCACTTATCCAACGTTCTGGATTATCCAACATATTTTTGTAGTCAATGTTTTCAATACATCATGATATTTTGGTGCTAAATTTGTAAATGCAGTAATTACTACATAGCATTACTGCGTATTGAACTACTTTTTCTGTCAAATTTGTTGTAAACCATGATGTTTTGGTGCTTAATTTGTAAAATCATAACCTAATTTGATGTTTAATAGGCTTTTTTCTTAATCCCTCCTTATCCAATGTTCTGCCTGGCCGTTTATGTTGGTTAAGTGAGATTCTACTGTATATACTATATATATTACATTTATATATATAACTTGGGGGGAGGTCTCCAACTGTTGGCACAGGAGAAAAGGTGGAACTGTCTTCCTGGCTCCCCCTCTTCGCTCTGGTCCCACAGCATCAGTTGTTGATGCGGGGAGGAGCCTTCAGCTTATTAGTACTCTACTAATAATAATGCAATATAATAACATAATAATTTTATGTTATATATTACATGTAATATTACTAATAATATGCACTATAATGGTATAGTACAATATGGTAATATATAGTACTAATATTGTGCTGTGCCAATATTATAATATATTGTATGTACATGTGATTTGACCCCCCAGTGGTGTAGTGGGTTAAACCACTGAGCTGTTGAACTTGCCGATCGAAAGGTTGGTGGTTCGAATCTGGGGAGCGGGGTGAGTGCCTGCTGTTAGCTGTAGCTTCTGCCAACCCAGCAGATGGATACCAGAGTCAGCCACGACTAGACTTAACATCAGGGGAAACCTTTACCGCCTTTATATACAGTGTTCCCTCACTAGTTCTTGGTTCACTTTTCGCGGATTCGCTGTTTTGTGGTTTTTCAATAACCTCTAAAAGACTATTATAAATCATAAAAAATTACAATTTACAGCCTAAGGAAGGGAGAGAGTAGAAGCCAAAAGGAGAAAAAAAGGAGTCCAAGTGGCAACGGAAGGAGAAGGAGGCGATTTATCAATACACGATTGGTTGATAAAGACTTAAAATGGTCTATAACTACTAAAATAATGTATAAATATTAAAATAAATATAGTGTCCCTATTTTGCGGATTTTCACTTACTGTGTGTGTTCCTGGAACCTAATCCCAGCGATAAGTGAGGGAACACTGTAATTTGTAAGACACTCTTGAGTCCTCTTCACAGTGAAAAGGGTGGGATATAAATGTCGTAAATAAACAATAAATATTATGTATTAATAATTATATCTATCAAAATTATTTTATTTTATTAAATAATATGTTATATTCATTTTTAATTTTATTATGTATTATTTTATTATAATAACTTGATTCTTAAAGGGACTCAGGGCGGCTTACATGGGAACCTAGCCCAGCAAAACGAAATTAAAATATAACATCATAACATACATCACATTACAATAATTTAGAAAACATATAAAACATCATAAAAACATAAACCATCAACGCAACAACTAGTAACTGAGCACAGTGGGCATGTTCAGAACTGAGAGGGTGGGGCAAGAACTTGTGAAATATACTGCAAGGGCTGGACTGGTAGTAAAGTGCAAGAATCAGGTATTAGGTTAGGGCTAGAAGGGCCAAGTCAATTGTTGAACCAATTTATCAAAGGCACATTGGAACAACCAAGTTTTCAGGTGTCTACGGAAGGTAGACAGGGTGGGTGCTCTGTGGAGGGAGTTCCAGAGCCGGGGGGGCCACCACTGAGAAGGCCCTATCACTTGTCCCCACTAACCGTGCTTGTGATTGGGATGGGTGGGACAGAAGGGTCTCTCTAGCAGATCTTAAAGCCCACGCAGGTTCTTAGGGGAAGATGCGATTGCGAAGATAGGCATATAAAATATTATATTTAATATAACATATTATATATATTATATTTAGTTAGTGTTTTTATTACATTATAAATTATATATTATATTTAATATCACGTATTATATATTATGTGTTATATTAATGTAGTTAATATTTATTATGTATTATTTATGATTACTATATTATAATATTATATTTAATATTTATTATTATGTATTATTAATTTATTATATATTAATATTATTTCCAAAGTGTACACATTATAACATAACTATTGGTATATCAAGCCATCAATTAACAGTGGCAATTTTACATCTAGTAATAATAATAATAATGATTTCTATACCACCCTGTCTCCCCAAGGGGACTCAGGGCGGTTTACAACAGAAAATTGGCAAACATTCAATGCTGGCATAACATAAAGAAATAGATTAAATCATAAACCATAAGCAACATCAGGCGTACTTATAGAACTCCTCAAAAATAATAAAATTAGAAATTTAAATATATAAATCAAACATTTAGCACATGTTTACTAATAGATCAAGGTATTATTATACATGATTATTATATTGAATATGTATTGTATTATATCTTATTATTGTTTAATGTATTATTATTATTTCCATTGAAACATAACTATTGATATATCAAGCCACCCATTAACAGTAGCAATTTTACACATTATTATTATTATTGTTGTTGTATTTATTTATCTCCCCCGAAGGGGCTCAAAGTGGCTTGACATAAAAAGCATTAGCATACAATTTAAAATATACAAATGTGCAAACATAAAAACAGAATTAAACACAAACAGCACTAAAAAATTCACCATTAACATCCATGAAAACATATTCAAAGTTAAAACCCGCAGCACCCCCTGGCTACATCCAATAATAGTAAAACATATGCATCTTATTTGAAAGAAAGAAAAACTTCTTGACTATACATCAAGATAAGAGTCTTAGTATATTTTGTCCTATCACAACTCTTAACAAGTAGTGTGTGTGTGTATAAGTTATATAAAGTAGACAAAGGTGACCTAATTGTCTTAACACTTACCACAGGTATGGGCCAACATCGACCCTCTCTCCAGATGGTTTGGACTTCAATTCCCACAATTCCTAACAGCCGGTTGTTAGGAAGTGTGAGAGTTGATCTCCAAAAAACCTGGAGGCTGAAGTTTGCCCATGCCTGATCTAGCATTAAAGGGGAAAATACAACCAAGTTAGTGTTGTTATTTCCTCTTTCTTCCCTTAAGCAAGACTCAACACATCTAGAGTTGAAAGGTATCCCCGCCCCCAAAGGTCATCCAGTCCAACCCCCTTCTGCCATGCAGGAACACATAATCAAATTAGTGCTCTTGATATTATTATTATTACTACTACTACTACTTCCCCTTTTCTCTTATTTTATTGGTGTGGCATATTATTTTAATACTATTGTGTTTTTGTAACCCTGTTGTACCCTTGCCTCAAGCCACAAGAAGAGGCGGGTAATACATTTATTACACTGTGTAACACAATTTTTGTTCCTGAGTTATAAATATCATTTCCTAATTGTTTCTATCATAAAAACACAGGGAAAGTTTATTAAACTGCAAAAACTTTGTTTTGGCCGGACATCTTGCAGCACATTTAGCTATAGTTTTTCAATCCAGTCCAATCCCCTGCCATGCAAGAAAACGCACATTGTACCCCCTGACATGTTTAAAAGGCGCCAAGGAAGGTGCTTCCACCACACTCTGGAGGCAGAGAGTTCCACTGCTGAACAGCTGTTACAGCCAGGAGGTTCCTCCTAATGTTTAGGTGGAATCCCCTTTCCTGTAATTTGAAACCATTGCTCCTGGTCCTAGTTTCCAAGGCAGCAGAAAACAATTCTGCTTACAATTCAATCTAGTTTGTGCCAGCCACAAAAATGAAGTTTCTGGAGTGTAACAACTGCTTTAAAAGTAAGTACAGCACAATTAAACAGGAATATCACTTTCAAACCAGGAACAGAATTTCTTTTAAAAATTTTGTCACATAGTGTTATTATTACTTCCCCTTTTCTCTCTTAAACATTGTATTGGTGTGTGTTATGTACAAGTCTCTCTCTATATATACACACACATATGTGTCACACTGTTGTATATACACACACATATGTGTCACACTGTTGTATATACACACACATATGTGTCACACTTCCTATTTTAACCCTGTTGTACTCTTGCCTCTAGCCGCAAGGAGAGGCAGATAATACATTTATTATTATTGTTGCTGTTATTATTATTATTACTATTATCAAACAAGACCCCAAGCATCTAGAGTTGCAAGGGATTCCCCTCAGGGTCATCCAATCCAGCCTCTGTTCCAAAACCTTCACCTGCAGAATATTCCACCATTGAACAATTCTAATCATCAGGTGGTATCTTTTCTCCTAGAATTTGAATCCAGTAGTGTATTGTGCTGCCTTTCTCTTTAATGTGACCTCCTTTCAAATGTTTAAACGTGGCTCCGTCTCTTTGCCCTCTTTTACAGTCTAATTACTCTGCACTCTCTCAACCACTTGGTTTTCAGACCTTTCACCATTTACATATTCCAGCTTGTCTGCATTTCTCAAATTGTTGCCCTAAGCCTGGACTAATTTCCCAATGAAATTTCTGGCACAATTTGCATGGAGCTCTCCCGCCCCTACGTGTTAAACATGGGGTGGGCAATGGGAGGTACTAGAAGCAGAAGGAGGGGAAAGGTGAGGCCCTCCTTCAAGCAGAGAGGTTTGGGGCTAAGGGATTGCTGAGGTGGCCTCATTGAGAGTCACATTGTTTGTTCCGGATAGGGTAGGCCTACCAAAGCAGTGAGGTTTGCTTATGTGTTGCGACATCTGGCTGCTTTAAGGAAGTGTTGGGTGAGTGGACTTGGTCTGGAAACAGACTGTCTGGAAGTAGACAGATTTACTTCTGGCTTTGAAAAATAGGTTTTTTTAGTACTACATAATGCAGAAGGAGCTGCAAGTACAGTAGAGTCTCGCTTATCCAACATAAACAGGCCGGCAGAACGTTGGATAAGCGAAAATGTTGGATAATAAGGAGGGATTAAGGAAAAGTCTATCAAACATCAAATTATATTATGATTTTATAAATTAAGCACCAAAGCATCCTGTTTTACAACAAATCAACAAAAAAGCAGTTCAATATATGGTAATGTTATGTAGTAATTACTGCATTTACGAATTCAGCACCAAAACATCACAGTGTATTGAAAACATTGACTACTAAAAGGCAGACTGCGTTGGATAATACAGATTGTTGGATAAGCAAAGGTTGGGTAAGCCAGATTCTACTGTAGTACAAAAGGTCTGCTGCTGTTTCTGGAGACATTCGGGAGAGGCAGTTTGCTGGGTTTGTTTTTGTTTTGTTTTTGTTTGGCTCAGTAGAGTTGGTATGGTGTGGGTACAGGCCCAAGGATATAAAGCCTTAATAGGCACACTTTTTGTTTTAAGGCATCTACTGTCATTGGGACTAATCAGTAGACTTGAAGCTTTCCCATCTCCCCAAGTGTGAGGCTGGTACTTAATGCTAACTTTGCTGATAGATCTGTGTAGGTTTTTTAAAGTAGTGGAGCTGGAGATCAGCCACATCCATGTGTATGTTTATTATTTTCTTCTGGTGGAATGGTTCATGTCAGTTTGTTGCAGGGAAACTCACAACCTCTGAGGATGCCTGCCATAGATGTGGGCGAAACGTCAGGAGAGAATGCTTCTGGAACATGGCCACACAGCCCGAAAGACATACAACAACCCTAATGGGGATCTGTTGTGTATCTGAAGAACTTAATGTTTGATATTTTCCGCAGAAGCTTGTTGGAAATTTAGTCTGTGTTATCAGAGATGCATTGTCTCAACTGCCAGTTGATTGAACATGTGTTTGGGTGGGTGGATGAGTGAATGCTTGAGTGTTTATAGTCATTGCGGTCAGAAAGAGAGTTCAGAGTTAAAAGATAGAAGTAACATGACCTTAACAGTGGCTCTTAACCTTCAGCAGTGGGTCATTATCATATCCTTGCATTCCTGAGATGGATGATACTTGTAGTGAGATCAAGTCTTTATTCATGAATTAGAAGTGAATCTCTCAAGGAACACTGATGAGAACATCATAATTAATACTTTGGGTGGTAGGCAGAAGTTGGTGGGATAGGGAATAAAAAATTAAGTCAAACTTTGACTTTTAATTTAGCTGTAATAATTAATAGCTGAGTGATAGTACAGATGTTTCATTAATGAGTTTGTTAATAAAGGTCTTGAGAATAAAAAAGTTCCCTCTTTAAGCTGCAGATTATGTAATCGAACTACCTGAGGAATTTCTCTGTTGCTGTTTCCTGTAGAGTTGTTTTCTCTGAGGGCAGATGCCTTGAGATCAGATGCAGTTTGGCCCTCTTCGTGAGGAGACTTAGAACGAAACCTCAGAATAGGATATTATACAGTCAGGTTTATATTGAAGCTGTTTGAGGAATAAACTTATCCCAAGCCGTTCAGGGCCTCGTGAGCAAGAAGCAGTATATTTCAGGCACATACCTTTCTCATAACATAAATATTCGTCATGCAGAAGCTTTCAGCTTCAGCCCTAGGAATGTCAAGTAAAAGGCCCTTCTGGAACCAGGCTACCTGTGATTGCAACCTGAAACTTGAAACTCCTACTGCTAACAAAAACAAAAAGGGATGGAATAGAGCTAGTTGGTTATGTAATGTGTAAAACAGGTTACATGAAGCAAAAACAAAAACCAAGGTCAGGGTGCTTAGAGGTTGAGAAATAAATAGTAGAGTGCTGGGTAAAGCAAACTCACGTAGATACATGGTTTTTATTCATACAGGTTGAGTATCTCTTATCTAGTAATCCAGAGTGTTCCAAAATTGTCCACTTGTTGGTCTTTGCTTTCAGGTGGTTCTGTATACACAAACTTTGTTTCAGGATCAAAGTAGTGAAAAACGCTGTTATGAAATTACATTTTTGTTACGTGTATGAAGTGCATTTGGAATGCAAATTAAATTTGTGTTAGATGTGGTCCTCATCATATTATGTAAACATAAATATTCCAAACATCAGAAAATAAATGAAATTAGAAAAACCTCTGGTTCCAAGCAATCTGTACTACATACATTATAAAACAATTGTAATAATTGCGAGTGCACATTTTTGTTTAGGGCAAGTTTTGTGGCTATAGGAAAATGGAAACTAGGCTTTTGTCCATGTATGCATACATACATACACACAGAGATATGTGTGTGTGTATGTATATATATCTGAGTGAAAAATTCTACAAATACATTAGGTTTGAAGTAGATACCTGAAGGAGGACAAAAGAGTGAGTGTGTGTTTGCATGTGTCAAACTGGGAAGCCACCTTTCTTGAATTATTTGGTGGTTGGAGAATGTTCTTGGTGGAAGCGGAAGTATATTATCTTGAAAATAATGCTGTTGTGACTGTGTTTGAATTTAAAAGCCATTTATAGTCTGGAATGGGTGGATGGGCCACTTAATTGTTCAGTTTGTAGCTTGTCTTTCTGTGTATTCATGCATTGAAGGCAACTTGAAACATGCATTTTGTATGATGCATGAATAATAATACCAAAAGCAGCATCAGCTCAAAATTGCCATGTGTTATTGCCTAGCACACAGTCTTATTTATGTGGAATGTACTTATTCAGGTCATTGTGGTACGTTCCACATAAGTAGAGTGTGCTTTATTATAAACAACGTTTTCAAAAGTGAAATACAAAATAAAATATGAAAGATGAATACGAAAGCAACATACGTAATTACACAAATGATTTAAAACAAACACCCAAATAAACTAACAGATGCCTTCTCTGGGAATGCTGATTCCTAATTGATGCCACCACTAAAAACATTTTCTCCCTTATGTTTTACTACCTGGCATAATTTGACAGCAGTACTTGGTAGGGCCTTAAAAAGCTATAAAGAGTTAGAAAACTACTTGCTGAAAATACGTTCTTTCCATGTTTTGATCACCCATGGTTCCAAATCATTTGAGGTTTCCAGACAATGAGTAGTTGCACCTAAGTTTTAAGAAGGGGCTTCGACCTGTAGAGATAATTATTCGACAATTTTGGATCACTCAAGTGAGCAGTTTCTGAGTGTACCAGATCCATTGACATTGCAAACTGATCCTTTATTAGAAATGCAGATCTTGACTGTAAGAGCTGTTCAACAGTGGAACTCTCTGTCTGGTAGTGTGGTGGAGGCTACTTCTTCGGTGGCTTTTGAGCAGAGGCTAGATGGCCATTTGTCAGGGGTATTTGATTGTGCTTTTCCTGCATGGAAGAAGGGTTGGTCTAGATGGCTCATGCGATCTCTTCTCATTCTGTGATTTCACCTAGAACACTTAGATTGCCATTGCACTGGATGGATGGATGAAAAAATATCTTTACTTTGTCTTGACAGAGTCATTTGTGTTTACCTTCCACTCTTGTGTACATGTCAGGTAGCCCAAAATTCTTGAGACCAGAAGTGCTTAGGATTTTGGAATCCCGGTGTTTGCATAACACAGGTATTATGAGATACCGTGGAGATGGGACCCAAGTCTCAAAATGAAATTTATTTGTTACATATACACCTTATTCACATAGCCAAGTGGTAATATTATTCAGCATTTTGTATAATTTTCTTCCTGAAGCATGAACATTTAGAAAGCAGAAGTGTCACTGTCTTGGCCACACATGGGGCAAAGTTTGGGTTTTGGGGGATTTTGGATTTCAGAATCCAAGAAGAGGGATGTGTAAGCATTGCTTGAAGACTGCCATGACATTCTTTGGACCTGATGAACATGAGAGATAACTTGTAATAAAGATTGGGCTGATATTATAAGATATATGAGAGGAGCAACGGTTGCACTGGGATGGAAAAAGTACAAAAATGGGAAATTAAGAAATGGTACAAATATTTAGCAGACTATATGCTCCGCTATTATATTATTGAAAGGAAAAATCATTATATAAATGGATATCCTATGAGTAACTGGGTCTCGAAATGGAAAGCATGATAGAGTGAAGGGAAAAAGAAAATACAAAGAACTAAATCGGACAATCTCCATGATCCAACACATAGAATAAAAGCTGAAATAGAATCACAACTATTCCTGGAGGGAGGGAAAAATAATGAGATACAGTAGAGTCTCAATTATCCAACATAAACGGGCCGGCAGAACGTTGGATAAGCGAATATGTTGGATAATAAGGAGGGATCAAGGAAAATTTCATTAAACATGAAATTAGGTTATGATTTTACAAATTAAGCACTAAAACATAATGTTATACAACAAATTTGACAGAAAAAGTAGTTCAATGCGCGGTAATGCTATGTAGTAATTACTGTATTTACGAATTTAGCACCAAAATATCATGATGTATTGAAAACATTGACTACAAAAATACGTTAGATAATCCAGAACGTTGGATAAGCGAATGTTGGATAAGTGAGACTCTACTGTAGGGTAAGTAGGAGACTAAGATGGAATTAGAAAGGAGTAGAAAATGTGTTATATTAGAAGGGTATGTCATTTCTTCTTCCTCTAATGGTTGATTTTGTTTAATTAATACTTTTGTAATATAATGGTGATAAGTTATACTCTACTTATACATTCCAATAAAAAATAAATGAACATGAGAGATAAAGATGAATGTGGTTTTCATACTGACTCTGCCTTGGAGCATATGTCCTGATTAATCCTCCTAACATGAGAGACCTTAAACAACCTGTGAAAGAGAAGCCACAAGGAACGCCAGAGTATTATTTCCTTCAAATCTGATAAGAATACAGCCAACACAAAGCAGTGCCTTCCACATCTCACCCAGGCAGCCTGACCAGATTATAACAGAACCCAGTGAGGGAGCCAGGTCCTTAATAAGGTCCTTCCCTTTTTGTTTCCAAAGGTTTTCTAGTTGTATGTGAAAAAAAATTGATATGTGTTAGTTTTTTTAATGTCTGAAATGTCTGCATTTGTTTGGTATTTTTCTAAACTATGCCAAACACGGATTTCTTAGGACTAGGTTTGTCTAATCCAGTCTTGTGTTTTTGTTTTGTCTAGGCTTTGAGAACCTGAAACAGCTTCAAAATGTTTAACAAATCGTTTGGAACGCCTTTCGGAGGCAACACGGGGGGCTTTGGGGCGTCAACCTTTGGACAGAGTAAGTGACATTGAATAAAATTATGGGAAGTTCTGCTTGTTTTGTTGTTTTATTCCAGGGGCAACTTGGCTTTTGAGGCCTTTGGTCTTATTTGGAATTTTGGGGAAATATCAGCATCTCTCTCCATATGATTACCATGGGGGCTTGCTGTTTATTAAGTAGTTCTCAGAGGATACCTGGACAATCACCAAAACACTTAAATTACCAGAAGGCAGGCTAGTAAGGACAAAGAAAACACCATTTATTCAGAAACTTCAAGACGTGACAATGGTGCAGGCTTGAGTTTCAGGACAGAAAATTACATTTTTCCTCCCATAGATTTCTGTTACAATGCCAACTTCACAGAAGACAGAAGCATATACACAGTCAGGAAACTCAGCTGCATACCAAAATAGACAATGTACATCTCTCATCCTGATTGCATTTTAGCCTTTAATTTTTCTCTTCTGGTCAGCTAGACATGCCTCGGAATGAAGCACTAGACTTAAGTATTGATAATTTCTTTATTTTTTAAAAAAGAAATTACTTTGGGTTCCAGGAGCTTTGCTGCAGGCTTACTTCCTCATTTTAACAAACATATTTCATGAACAGCAGTAAAAGATGTATTTTTAAGCAAAATAGTGCCTTTCCAGAGGCTCCATGATGAGGATTCTGCTTCCTGGCAGAGGTGTTTCCTACCACCACGTTAAACACTGCTCAGCTGTATATTTGTAGTTTGGATGGGAACAAGGGGATTGGTCATGTGGCTGAAAACGTTTAGACTTTTCTATTCTTTGATATTTTAGAAGCAATGTTAGTTGGGGGGCTTCTGTGGCTATAACAAACATTCTCGCCTTTTTAATTGAAGATGGTATTTATTATGTTTATATGCTGCTTTTCTCACCCCTGGGGGATTCAAAGCAGTTCATAACAATCAATGGCACAATTCAATGCCTCATGTATAAAACATCACATATCAAATTGACAACAGATAACAATAGATTAAGCCATTTTTTATTGTGTCGGAAGTGAATTGAGACAAATCGCTTCTGGTGTGAGAGATTTAGTTGCTGGGAGGCTTCTCTCACATTCCCACATGGGAAGCTAGGGCTGACAGACGGGATCTCACCCCGTCTCGCAGATTTGAACCTTCAGCCTTCAGGTTAGCAGTTCAGCCAGCACAAGGGGCCCGGGCTGTGGCGCAGGCTGTTGAGCAGCCAGCTGCAGCCAGCTGCAACTAATCACTCTGACCAAGAGGTCATGAGTTCGAGGCCAGCTCGGAGCCCCGCATTTGTGTTTGTTTTTGTCTTTGTTCTATGTTAAGGCATTGAATGTTTGCCTTATATGTGTAATGTGATCCGCCCTGAGTCCCCTTTGGGGTGAGAAAGAAGGGCGGAATATAAATACTGTAAATAAATAAATAAGGGTTTAGCCCATTGTGTCACTGCGGCCGCCAATTAAACCATTAAAACTATAAAACTAAACAATAATCACAGACTTAATGTAAAACCTTTACAGCAATCCCAGAGTGTCTTTACCTACTTCCATGTTTTCAGATTTCTGTCATGCATTGAATTCTTGCTTGAATAACCAAGTCTTAAGTTGTTTCCTAAGCATTAAGAGGGAGGGGGCGATCTAATCTCACTGAGGAGGGAGTTCCACAGCTGAGGGGCCACCACCGAGAAGGCCCTGTCTCTTGTCTCCACAATCTCCCCTTGGAAGGCAGCAGGATCGAGAGCAGACACTCCCCGGCAGATCTTAGTGTTCTTAGTGGTAGGGAGGGAATGCAGGGCCACCAGTGTGCGAAATGTATGCTTTGTTTCTGCGCTGTCGGTTAGGTCTGTGTTAGGTGGGCTTTTCAGCTGTTGGGCTGCCAGTCCTTACAATCCTTGTTAAAATTGACTCTGCTCTCTGCAGTTAATGGACATCGCAGTCAGGCAACAGCTGAAGGGTCACACGTTCCCCATTGGTGGTTTAAACAGCTCACATCTAATGATGAGTTCAGCCTTAAGTGTATTAACTTCCCTTGAGTCTCTGAAATTACAGAGTCTGAAATGCATTGTTCTGCTCATCTGAAGGGATACAGATGTCTGTATTGTATAGCACTTTCAGCTGGCCAGAGGTTGTGGCCTTCCAGGATTTGTTCCCTTTCCCTTTGGTCAGTCATGACAGCTCCTGACTGCAAGGCCAAGCACTTACCCAGAAATCCCAGTTCCCTGCTGTGTTCCAGAACTCCTGAGTCCTGTTCATGTTTTGCAGATGCTGGCTTCGGCACCACGAGCGGAGGAGCATTCGGGACGTCTGCGTTTGGATCCAACAATAACACCGGAGGGCTCTTTGGGAGCGCACAGACTAAACCCGGTAGAGCATCCTTGTTGCCCTTGACCTTTTCTTGAATGCCTTTCCTGACCACCCTCTTCTCCCAGCTTGGTCTGATTGCATCTTGTTTCTGGTTTCAGGAGGGCTGTTTGGTTCAAGCACATTTAGCCAGCCGGCCACCTCTTCCACCAGCACCGGCTTTGGCTTTGGGACGTCCACCGGAACCTCCACCGGCTTATTTGGAACGGCGAGCACCGGAGGAGGCCTCTTCTCATCCCAGAACAATGCCTTTGCGCAAAACAAGCCAGTGGGCTTTGGCAGTGAGTATCCCTCCCCTGACCGTTTATGACTGTGTGTTGTAATTGTATGCTGCTCCATTCCTGTTGTGACACTCACTTTTAGGAGACAGTATTTACTCAATTTACATGGGATTTAACTTTAGTGAAAACAGAAATGCATCTTCAAAAGTGACATCCCATTATGCGACTCATTCCTTTCTTTCCCTTTTTACAGACTTCGGGACGAGTACCAGCAGTGGAGGCCTGTTTGGAACCACAAACACAACCTCCAACCCCTTCGGAGGAACGTCTGGCTCTCTCTTTGGGTCGGCGAGCTTTACTGCTGTTCCGACTGGGACTACCATTAAATTCAACGTGAGTCCCTCCTTTTCAGGAAGTATTCCAGCAATCCTATGCTTATCCTTTGGTCTGGGTCTTTCAGTTCAAACAAAAGGCATAAAGGGGATTTCCTCTCAACAGAAGCAAAAGTGGGAGAAAGATGAGTCATGAATAGTGGTGGGGTGGTGGCGGCGGGGGAGAATCTGGCTTGCTGATATTATATTATATTATATTTATTTATTTACTACATTTATATGCCACTCTTCTCACCCCGAAGGTGACTCAGAGCGGCTTACAAATCAAATGTACATACAATATATTATTAGCATAGCACAATATAAGCATTAAATTACTATATTGTACTATATAATTTTATAGCAGATGGAATGGTAGTAAACTCAGATTAGGAGAGAATGTGGCTTAATAGCAGGATCTTTGGATCCTTTCCCTAAGAACTAGTGGCCTTGTTCTCGCCTGTGCAAGAAATCAACCACCTAGGAAGCCTGTGACTGAGCAGGAATCTCCACTTGGATTTTGTGCATCCAAACCTACAACAGATGAGGCCTTTTAATGGTCTTCTGGCCTCTGAAGGGAGCGCTGTAGCACCTCTGTGTGATCACTGCCTGCACTTCTGGAAGTGTGAATCCAATGTGTTTCCCTTTTGCCTCCTTACAGCCGCCGACTGGGACGGACACCATGGTGAAGTCTGGAGTCAGCACCAACATCAGCACCAAGCACCAGTGTATTACTGCCATGAAAGAATACGAAAGCAAGTCATTAGAGGTCCGTCTGGCGAGTGCCTTGTTTCTGTGTGTATATCTGTATTTCTGCCGGTATCTATACGTGGAATTTGCTTTTAAAGGATACCTAATCCATTTGAAATAAACACACATAAGTAGATTCCACTGTTGAAGAGCTGTGATCGTCAGGAGGTTCTTCCTAATGTTTAGGTGGAATCTCTTTCCCTGCCATTTGAATCCATGGTTCTATTGTGTCCCAGGCCCCTTTTACATACAATTGAAGTTGTGTACCTTCCGCAAACAACTGAAGACATGTTCATTTCGACAAGCCTTTAACCATATTTGGATGCGTTTAATAAATATGTGAAGACACATAGATGTCACCAATCACTTTACATTACTGTTTTATATCTGCAGCTATTCCTGTATTTTATTGATTTTAACCAAGTGGTTTTATGAAGTGAGATATCTATGTTGGCTGTAATTCTTTTATGTTATTGTTCCTGCGATTTTTGTATTTTGTATGTTGCACCTTTGAGTGCTTTGTAAGCTGCCCCGAGTCCCTCTGGGAGTTGGTGACGGGGTAGAAATAGTTTTGTTGTTATTATTATTGTTATTATTATTGATACAACAGCATAGTATGACACAGCAAACAAGATAGATATGCTGGATTTCATATCACAAAATCACAAATCGAACACTTCCCAAGCGTTTAGGACTGTGTGATATATTTTTGGATGATGCACGCAGATTATTATTATTATTATTATTGATATTACTACTACTACTACACTGCCATATAAAATCCAGATTATATGCTTTGAACTGGGTTATGTGGCAGTGTGGATTCATATAATCCAGATAATGTGGATTATCTACTTTTATAATCTGGATTATATGGCAGCGTAGAAGGGGTTTCATCTCTGGAGCAGCAGAAAACAAGGCTTGTCCCTTCCTCAGTATTGCATCAGCCCCAGTCTCTTGTATTATTACAGCAGTGGTGGTGCTTGCTTTGGCTGCACATGAACACAAGTGGTGGTGATGGTGCTGCATTTCAAGAGGAGTGAAGGGAAGGAAGTCACAGGGGAGAGGAAAGGGGGGATTCTCCTGTGGGTCTCACATTTGTTTAGAAATGATGCGGTGCTGGGGTTCCCAGAACCTGCCTTGGCAGAGATTACCCTTGAACACAAGGGAGCTTCGAATCCCTTCCATTATTGCTGCAGCGATGGTGTGTGTGTGTGTTTGGGGATGGGTGGATGCAAGGTCCAAGTGATGTTGCGTGCGACAAGACTCTACTCAATTTGTGTTTCTTCTGCAGGAGCTTCGTCTGGAGGACTACCAAGCAAACAGGAAAGGCCCCACCAACCCTGTGGGAGCTGTAGCTGCGCCGGGGCTGTTTGGCTCATCCCCTGCGACGTCCAGCGCAGCCACGGGGCTCTTTGGCTCCTCCACCACCAATACAGGCTTTTCGTACGGGCCAAATAAGACCGGCTTCGGGGCCAGTAAGTACTGATCTGTGCGGCCATTTGCCAGGCAGATCTATTATTATTATTATTATTATTATTATTATTATTATTATTATTATTATTATTATTTATTTGTCTTCAGGCCAATCCCTTGACTTTGAGGCACTGAATGTTTTCCTTTTTGTTTTGTGTCTGTAAACCTCCCTGAGTCCCTTCGGGGAGAAAGGGCGCTATAGAAATAAAGTTTTATTATTATTAAATAACTAGCTGTGCCCGGCCACGCGTTGCTGTGGCTTAGTCTGGTGGTGTTTGTCAGTCTACATTAGGTTGTATTTATGCTGTGAGCTCCACCTTCTTTATACTCACATTAGTAGTAGTATTTGAAGTCTGTTACCTTCTTCAATTTTTGTGTTGATTGATAATTGCCTGAGATCCCTGTTGTCTTTGGTTTGTTGTTAATTGTAATGTCTGAGTCTGCTGAGTGCGGTTTATATTTTTATTGTGGTACAATAGTCTTTTTTTTTTGTTTTGCCTGTGTAGGTGTTTCTTATTATTGTTGTTGTAGTGGTCATGAAGGTTCGATAAGTTAGATGCTACTGTATTGTTTTTTGGAGGCCCAGTGTAGCACTGACTGGCCTCTCAGCCTCAGTGCCTGGCTGTTTCTTGCCTGTGATGGTGTTGATTCTTATTGTTGTTGTTGTTGTCATTGTTATTATTGTAATTGTTTTTTTGGAGGCCAAGTGTGAATGTAGGGATTGGGGAGGTGGATGAGTTGTGTTGTCAAATTTTGTATTTGTTATAGTCATAATGCGTTGTTGTGAGTTTTGTGGGTCCGGATTGTGGTTTTGTGGTGTGGTTGTGTTGTTACAACTGAAAGGCAAGGCTTTTGTGTTGTGTTGCCAAGTTTTGTATTTCTGGGGCGTTTAGTTGTGTGCCAAGTTTTGTATTTCTGGGGCGTTTAGTTGTGTTGTTATAGTCACGATGCACTGTTGTGAGTTTTGTGGGTCTGGACTGTGGTTTTGTGGTGTGGTTGTGTTGTTACAATTGGGAGGCAAGGCTTTTGCATTGTTTTGCCAAGTTTTGTATTTCTGGGGCGTTTAGTTGTGTTGTTATAGTCATGATGCGTTGTTGTGAGTTTTGTGGGTCCGGATTGTGGTTTTGTGTTGTGCTTGTGTTCTTACAACTGGGAGGCAAGGCTTTTGCGTTGTGTTGTCAAATTTTGTATTTCTGGGGCGTTTAGTTGTGTTATAGTCACGATGCGTTGTTGTGAGTTTTGTGGGTCCGGATTGTGGTTTTGTGGTGTGGTTGTGTTGTTACAACCGGGAGGCAAGGCTTTTGCATTGTGTTGTCAAGTTTTGCATTTCTGGGGCGTTTAGTTGTGTGCCAAGTTTCGTATTTCTGGGGCATTTAGTTGTGTTGTTATTGTCACAATGCGTTGATGTGAGTTTTATGGGTCCGGATTGTGGTTTTGTGGTGTGGTTGTGTTGTTACAACCTGGAGGGAAGGCTTTTGCGTTGTGTTGCCAAGTTTCGTATTTCTGGGGAGTTTAGTTGTGTTGTTATAGTCACGATGCGTTGTTGTGAGTTTTGTGGGTCCTGTGTGGTTTTGTGTTGTGGTTGTGTTGTTACAACTGGAAGGCAAGGCTTTTGCATTGTGTTGCCAAGTTTTGTATTTCTGGGGCCTTTAGTTGTGTTGTTATCGCATGATGCGTTGTTGTGAGTTTTGTGGGTCTGGATTGTGGTTTTGTGTTGTGGTTGTGTTGTTGTAACCTGGAGGCAAGCCTTTTGCATTGTGTTGCCAAATTTCGTATTTCTGGGATGTTTAGTTTTGTTGTTATAGTCACTGCGCAAACAACTTTATCATTTTATATATATAGATATTATTATCCAAACCTTGAGATCCTGGCTGCATGATTGATTGTATGTTTGGTTAAGCTTGTTTGATTCTGTGATTTTAACTGTTTATTTTAACTCTTGATTTTAATGGTTCTGTTCATTTATTCTGTTATTTGCACATGGCATTGAATGTTTGCCATTTTATTTTATTTTTTGGAAGCCACCATGAGTCCCCTAGGGGAGAAGAGGGCAGGTTAAAAATAAAAATTTTTATTATTATGATCTTGCTGTTGGAGAGTGAATTCCCCATCCCCATGATAGACCTTGTATCTACGACCATTTCCTCATCTGTTGCACTTTATCTTGCCCTATCTGTTTATTAGAGTCACATGGTCCACCCCACCCCGCACCAAGTTGCTCTCCTATTGATGGTAGCACTTAATCAACTACCATGTTTACAATATTCACTCGTTGCACTTTACCCAATTCGTTTTATTCCCTTTACTTGGGTGCCAAATCCATGTTTTTACTATGATTATCATTTTATATTTTATCATGTTTAGAGTGTCAATTTAATTTTTGTGCCTGTATTTTCTGATGTCATTTTATTTTGGTTTGCTGTTTTACCCGGGCTTGGCCCCATGTAAGCCGCCCTGAGTCCCTTTGGGGAGATGGAAGCAGGGTATAAAAATAAATTATTATTATTATTATTATTATTATTATTATTATTATTATTATTATTATTTTATTATGACACAGCAAACAAGATAGATATGCTGGATTTCATATCAAAAAATCACAAGTCGAACCCTTCCCAAGTGTCTAGGACTGTGTGATGTATTTTTGGATGATGCGTGCAGATCCCAGTAGGGTGGCCTTTTGCAGTTGGCAGATCGTAATTTTGTCAATGTCTATGGTTTCCAAATGCCGGCTGAGATCTTTTGGCACGGCACCCAGTGTGCCCATCACCACCGGGACCACCTGCACTGGTTTCTGCCAGAGTCTTTGAAGTTCAATCTTGAGGTCCTGATAGCGGCTGAGTTTTTCCTGTTGTTTTTAGTCAATATGACTGTCACCTGGGATGGCAACATCAATGATCCAAACCTTTTTCTTTTCCACAACTGTGATGTCTGGTGTGTTGTGTTCCAGAACTTTGTCAGTCTGGATTCGGAAGTCCCACAGTATCTTTGCTTGCTTATTATTATTATTATTATTATCAACACAACGACGTTGTATGGCACAGCAAACAAGATAGATATGCTGGATTTCGTTTCGCAAAACCACAAGTCGAACACTTCCCAAGTGTCTAGGACTGTGTGATGTATTTTCTGATGATGTGTGCAGATCCCAGTAGGGTGGCCTTTTGCAGTTGGCAGATGGTGATTTTGTCAATGTCTATTGTTTCCAAATGCCGGCTGAGATCTTTTGGCACAGCACCCAGTGTGCCCATCACCACCGGGACCACCTGTACTGGTTTCTGCCAGAGTCTTTGAAGTTCAATCTTGAGGTCCTGATAGCGGCTGAGTTTTTCCTGTTGTTTTTCATCTATGCGACTGTCACCTGGGATGACCCGCAGGTGCCACCTTGACGTGGTGGGGGGGCTTAGCTGCTCCAATGATGACTGAGGGCTGTGCTGGCGGGAGTGTAACTACCGGCAGGTCCAACCAAGCCAGAGAGGCCTCAGCTGAGGAGCAGAACTAAGAGCACCTCACCCATTAGCATTATGGAGAATCAAACCCAAACGAAGTCTATACTGGCTCGGTCGTCGCCCAGGATAAAAAGGACCGCGGTGGATGCTGCTGATTCTGGACATCCATCGACAAGTGGGCTACGGAATCATCAAAACCCAAATGAACAGTCACAGAAGCGGCAAAAATATACAATGCCAGAAAACCGCACAATTATTATTATTATTATTATTATTATTATTATTATTACCTGTGATCCCCACATGTTCTCTGCATCATTGAAAGACCCCATCCAGGGAATGAAGTTTTCATAGAATTGGGAGAGATGCCCAATGGTCATCCAGTCCAACTCCCTTCTGCCATGTAGGAAGACACCATCCAAGCCCTCTTGACAGATGGCCATACAGCCAGCCTCTGCTTAGAAACCTCTAGAGAACCGCCCTGAGTCCCCTTTGGGGTTGGGAAGGGCAGTATATAAATACCACAGATACATAAATAAGGAGACACTATGGCAGCCTATTCCACTGCTGAACAGCTCTTGCCATCAGAAAGTTCCTCCTAATGTTTACATGGAATCTCTTTTCCTGCAATTTGAATCACTTGCTCCATTGTGTTCTCATCTCTGGAGCAGGAAGAAACAAGCCTGGCCTCACCTGAAGTGAACTTTCCTTCATTGAGTAAATGGAATGCTTATTCTGGGCAGCATACCTTCGCAGTGTGTTCAGTATCCGGTGACTGGAAACCCAAGAGTAGAACAGGCCGTGTCATGCAATGGGGCACTCTTCCTACTCAGCCATAAAACTCCCTAAGGGTGCATCTGCATTGTAGAATTAATGCAATTAGGCATCACTTTCACTGCCATGGCTCAGTGCTAGGACATTCTGGAAGTTGTCGTTTGTTGAAGCATGTGCACTCTTGGGTACTACAAGATCTTGTAAAAGTAATCCTATGTTTCCACAGCATTGAGCCAGGGCAGTTAAAGTGGTGTCAAACTGTATCAAACTTTATTGGAATCACTGTGTTTTAATCTGATGTTTTTATACTGGGTTGCTGTGTGTTTTCTGGGCTGTCTGGCCACATTCCAGAAGTATTCTCTCTTGACATTTCACCCACATCTATGGCATGCATCCTCAGAGGTTGTGAGGATTACTGTTTATTGTTTAATTTGTCTATTTTGTTTTATATTGTATCCCTTTTACACTGATTTGTTATTTATTTTTGTATATTACTCATTGCATTCATTTATGCTGTAAGCTGCCCCGGGTCCTTTCGGGGAGATGGGGCAGGATATAAATAAAGATTATTATTATTTTAATGACAAAAAACCCACAGTATGATACAGCAAAAGAGATCTATATGCTGGATTTCGTATCACAAAATCACAAGTTGAACACTTCCCAAGTGTCTAGGACTGTGTGATGTATTTTTGAGTGATGTGCGCAGATCCAAGTAAGGTTGTCTTTTGCAGTTGACAGATCGTGATTTTGTCAATGTTTATGGTTTTCAAATGCTGGCTGACATCTTTTGGCATGGCACCCAATATGCCCATTACCTGGTGTTGTGCCAAAAGATCGCAGCCGTCATTTGATTATTATTATCATTATCATCATCATCATCATCAATTCTACAGTGTAAATGTATACTAAGTGACTACTGAGCAACCCTAATGCTTAAACTCTACTGGTGGAACTGACAAAATGAAAAGTCATAATTGAGTCATTAAATTGATTTATCAGAGCATAAAAAAGATATAGCCAGGGAGCGTTGCTGAAGTCCAATGATGGGTTTTTGTGGCCCCATTTGCCCACATGTTTTTCTAAAGAAAGGTTTTTGTTTCCAAGTGCCCCCCCCCCCCCCCAAGTTCTTGAAGGTTCAGGGAGGGGCAATATTGTCATAGTTTTGGCCCTCTGAGCCATTTCAGGAGGGGTCTTTTTCCAAAAGAGTTTATGTCCTAATGTGGAAGAGGCCTAAAATAGCCTTGTAGGAGGAACATCTGCCGTCTTTTAGGACAACTGTGTTATAGTTCACCTTATCTCTACCGGCTTGCATCATCTCATGACCTTTCTCGCCAAGGAGAAATGTACACCTCTTTCTCTTTGACATATGTGGTCAAAGGGCACGGACTGTGACCAATTTGCACAGTTTCCTGTGGCCTAAACAAGAGGATATCATGTGGAAAGCACATCGTGTCCACCTGTTTAAGACCAGACCAAGGAAGTGACTGATCCCAGAGAAAAGGGATTGGGAACCAGCCCCATCTTGTTTTATAATAGCAAAATTTTGTTGTTTCCAAAATGTACACATTATAACATAACTATTAGTATATAAAGCCACCAATTCAAAATAGTATTTTACACCCTCTAATAATACAGTACATTCTCAATAATAATAATAATAATAATAATAATAATAATAATAATAAAATAATAATACAGTAGATTCTCACTTATCCAACCTAAACGGGCCAGCAGAAGCTTGGGTAAGCGAATATCTTGGATAATGAGGAGAGATTAAGGAAAAGCCTATTAAACATCAAATTAGGTTATGATTTTACAAATTAAGCACCAAAACATCATGTTTTACAACAAATTTGACAGAAAAAGCAGTTCAATACGCAGTAATGTTATGTTGTAATTACTGTATTTACGAATTTAGCACCAAAATATCATGATATATTGAAAACATTGACTACAAAAATGGCTTGGATAATCCAGAAGCTTGGATAAATGAGGCTTGGATAAGTGAGACTCTACTGTAGTAAAACATGTGTATCCTATTTGAAAGAAAAGTTCTACTTTGTGTGTGTGTGTAAAATTTACATGATGTATACAAAGTTGCCCTAATTGCATAACATTTAACATATTTGTGCTCTTCTTTCTGTCAATGTATTTTTAGTTATTCAGTGTCATTATGGACCAGTCTTTAAATATTGTACCCATATATTCTGTGACAGGCTTCCAATTATTTTGAAAACATGGTATTGTTTATTTTTAAGGAGACAAGTCAGTTTATCAGATTCTGCAAAGTTTAGCAGTTTGGTCAACCATTCACTTAGTTGGAGTAATATTTTCTTTCCAGTGTCTGGCATAAACTATTCAGGTAGTTGTTACAGCATTTGAAAGAAAACTGTATTTTTCTTATTGATGACAGCATTTACCAGTCCAACAAAAAATATGTCTAGTAAAAACAGTATACAGTAGAGTCTCACTTATCCAAGCTGAACGGGCCAGCAGAAGCTTGGATAAGCGAATATCTTGGATAATAAGGAGGGATTAAGGAAAAGCCTATTAAACATCAAATTAGGTTATGATTTTACAAATTAAGCACCAAAACATCATGTTATACAACAAATTTGACAGAAAAAGTAGTTCAATACGTAGTAATGTTATGTTGTAATTACTGTATTTATGACTTTAACACCAAAATATCACAATATATTGAAAACATTGACTACAAAAATGGCTTGGATTATCCAGAGGCTTGGATAAGCGAGGCTTGGATAAGTGAGACTCTACTGTATTTTGTTGCAAGATTCTTTGGATTGTTCCTTAGCAGCTGTCCAGTATGCATGGGCTTTATGACAGGTCCACCATATGTGTAAAAATGTCCCTTCTTTAGTCTTACATTTCCAATATTTATTATCCATTCTTTTGTTTTTATTCTTCTTGGCAAGTTTTACTGGAGTGACGTACCACCTGTGAAACACTTAACAGAAGTGTTATTTCGTTTTCCTTTGTAAATTTAAGGCCATCTTTGCTTAACCAGGCAGGCCTAGCAATGTGGAGGCCAAGAGTTTCAATTGTTCCTTTAAGGCTCTTGCTCTGCCTTCCCCAGAGAGCCTCATCATGTACACTGTGATGACACTGCTTCCCTCTCTTGCAGGTACGACCGGTTTTGGGGCTGGGACCACCAGCCTTTTTGGCCAGCCCCAGCAGCAGACCACCAGCCTTTTCAACAAGCCCTTTGGACAGATTACGACCGCAAACACTGGCTTTTCCTTCGGCAACACCAGCACCCTGGGGCAGCCCAACACAAACACGATGGTAAGGAGACAGGCTTTCTTGTAACCTAAAAGGGGCCAGCAACAATGTGGCCCCTCTAGATGCTGTTGGACTGCAACTCCCAGCGGTCCCCTAGCTGCCCTAGTCAGTGGAGGGGATACTGAGAGCTGCAGTCCCAAGTGTTGTTGTTGGAAGACCAAGTTGCTGCTTTGCTGCCTCCTTCTGAGGTTAAACCCTTGGTGGTCCATCCTGTGATGCAAAGGGATCTTGTAGTACATGCATGGGCAAACTTTGGCCCTCCCTCCAGATATTTTGGACTTCGACAATTCCTAACAGCCGTTAGGAATTGTGGGGGTTGAAGTTCAAAACACCTGGAGGAAGTCCAAAGTTTGCCTATGCCTGTTGTAGTAGCCCTGAAAGGTATAATGCATCTGAAGTAGACATCTGTCTAGCAAAGCTTCTGCTACCAACATCTTTTTCTCACTTAAGCTCAAAGATGCTACAAGATCTCTTTGCAGACTGTGTTTTAGCTGGATAATTTGACAATTCTGTAATTGTATATCTTGTATTCCTTTCTTCCCTCTGTATGTGTGTGTGTACACATGTATTTTAGATTGTATGCTTGTATAGTTCCCTGTACACTGACGGCACATTATAGATAAACAACAGCAATCCCGATCCCTAGAACCTAAACCAGTGTGTGTATGATGGGATTTGTAGTCCAACCACAGCCTGGAGGGCCATGCATTCCTATTCTCTGTGCATTCCTCCACAAGAATGTTGGTCTTGGCAAACACTACCAGTTAAGTAATTGGTTGCAAACAACTGCAACCGGGCAAAACTTCAGCCTTTCAACAAAGTAGATTTCATTCTCATCCTTAAAAAAAATTGCTGGGGCCTCCATAGGAAGGCTGACTGCTATTCTAATGTTTCTCTTGGTAGGGATTCATGCGAATGCCTAATTTTGTGGCATTCATTTGGAAAGCAAGGACAACCAGACATAAATACCACTCTATCTAGGATACCAGTCTTTAAACGTTCTACCTATATCTTCTACAAAAGGCTTCCAGTTACTGTATATACTCGAGTATAAGCTTAGTTTTTCAGCCCTTTTTTTAAGACTGAAAAAGCCCCCCTCAGCTTATATTCGGTCAGGGTCCTGGTTGGCTTATATTTGGGTCAGCTTATACTCAAGAATATATGGTACATTTATTATTTTTCTCTATTATTATTGGAATTATTACATTTATTATTTTTCTCTATTATTGTTGCTACTATTACATTTATTTTATTCTATTATTATTATTATTATTATTTATTGTTAATACATTTATTATTTCACTCTGATCTTATTATTATAGCACTTATTATTTTACTCTATTTATTATTACATGTATTATTTTACTCTATTTATTATTATTATTATTATTACATTTATTAGGTTACTCTATTATTATTAAAAGGATACATAAGCACATTTACATTGAAGATGAGAATAATGACTTGATCAGAGTTGGACAGTCTTATCTTAAATTTGAGCTTTCTGTAAATATTCAAAAACATTTAACCTACTGAGGCCTCAATTAATGTAATTTTATTGGTATCTATTTTTATTTCTGAAATTGACCACCTTCGGCTTATACTGGAGTCAATGTTTTCCCAGTTTTTTTGTGGTAAAATTAGGTGCCTCAGCTTATATTTGGATCAGCTTATACTCAAGTATATACAGTATTTTGAAAACATTGTATTTTATTTCTAAGAAGACAAGTTAGTTTATCAAATTCTGCAAAGTTTATTGTTCATCTTCCGGTCCCAATTCAAGGTGCAGACCATCACTTATAAAGCCCTAAACGGTTTGGGACCCACCTACCTTCGTGACCGCATCTCCCACTATAAACCTGCCCGATCTCTCCGATCATCTGGGGAGGCCCAAATTACACCACTTCCTATATCCCAGTCCCGCCTTGTGGGTACTAGGGAGAGGGCCTTTTCTGTTGTAGCCCCTCGACTATGGAACTCACTGCCCTTTGAGATCAGGCAAGCTCCCACTCTGTTAGCTTTTAAAAAAGATTTAAAAACATGGCTCTTCCGCTGTGCTTTTGGAGAGTAACTGTTTTTATTCTTCTTCTTGTTCCTCTCCAACATCTTTCCTCTAGACGGTTCCACTTTCGTATGTCCCTGCTCCCCGTGGTCTCCATTCCCTTATCTTTCTCACCCGAGTTTCAATCTCTGTATTCATGTGGCCGGCCCTGTTTTTACTGTTTTTTGTGATTTGCGTTGTAGTGTATATTGTATATTATTATTTACTGTATCGTTTATTGCTCTATATTATGTTGTATTCATACTTGTTATATTGTTTTGCTCTGGGCATGGCCCCATGTAAGCCGCCCCGAGTCCCCGCTGGGGAGATGGTGGCGGGGTATAAATAAAGTTTTATTATTATTATTATTATTAAAGTTTAGCAGTTCGGTGGCTTCTGAGTTGTGCCACTTCCTGGGCCAGTGGCTTCTGGGCCCTGATCTGTTTTCAGGAAGGAATGAAATGGGTGCACATTTAGAGCCCATGTCTGACGCATTAGGCAAAAAGAAAGTCATTGCCAGTCTTCTGCATGGGATTACCCTGGCTTAAAACTCAATGGTCTGCTTGGCCAATGGCGAGAGCTTGGCTGAACCAAGTTCTGGTGCCTCTGTTCAATGTCAGCAGAGCCCGCTTCCCTGGTTATGTCGAACAAAGGTTTTCCTGATTGGAAAGAGTAGCCTCCTGTCTGCAGAACAGCCATGCCTTTTTGCTCAAGGAGTGCACTGCAGCCTCCCTGTTTCTCAAAGCTCCTTTTGTGTCTGCAGGGCCTGTTTGGTGCCACGCAGCCCTCGCAGACCCCAGGCCTCTTCGGAACGGCCACCAACACCAACACAGCCACTGCCTTTGGGCCGGCAACAGGGCTCTTCGGAACGGCCAGCACCGGATTTGGCGTCGGCAGCTCGGTATGTTGTCGGGAAGAGGCAAGGTCTCGCTGGGGGTGATGTGGAAGGGGCTTGTGGCTTTCCAGAGACACCACTGCTACTATTCCCAAACATGTCTCTGTGGAGTCTTCCCCAAAGGTGTCAATAGCAATGTAAGTAGTCCTTAAGGATCTCCAACAGTGCCATCTCTGGAAGGTTTTACTTGTAAAGCAGGCATGGTGCTCCGGTACGCTGTTAGTAATTGTGGGAGTTGAAGTCAAAGACACCCAGAGGGTCAAAGTTTAACCATGCCTGTTGTAAAGAAACCTAAGCAGATGAGCAGATGATTTCTTAAACCATAATATAGCAAACCCAGGGCAAATACTGACATTCCTTGCACTCCCTCCTTCGTGAGCGTATCTCTTGCTACGAACCAGCGTAAGCTTTAAGATTTGCTGGGGCAGCCTTTCCCTTGCTCCCACCTCTGTCACAAGCAGGGTTGATGATGATGAGAGAGAGGGCCTTCTCGGTGGTGGCCCCCCAACTCTGGAACTCCCTCCCCAGGAGATTAGATTAGCCCCCACCCTGAGTCCCTTCGGGTGAGAAGGGCGGGGTATAAATGTTGTAAATAAATAAAATAAATACCCTGTAAATACCTTCCGTAAATACTTGAAAACTTGCATGTTGCAATGTGCCTTTGAATAACAGTTTAGCTTCCAATCAGGTCTGCCCAGCCCCAATTTATTGTTTGGGTTTTCCAGCACTTTACTTCCATCCCTGGCCCTATAGTTTGCGTTTTGCACAAGCCCTTGCCTTGCCCTCTCGAATCTGAACATGCCCACTTTTTCCAGCTACTGGTTGTTGATGTATTTTTATTACGTTTTATTTTTCTGGTTTTAATTGTTTTAATTATATTGTTATTTGTCATATGTTTTTAATTGTGTTACCTTGTAATCCTTGTTTATGCTGGGCTTGGTCCCCATGTAAGGTGCCCCGAGTCCCTTCGGGGTGGTGGATATAAGAATAAAGTTATTATTATAAGGTAAGGCAGTTATAGAGCCCCGATGGTGAAGTGTGCTAAAGCACTGAGCTGCTGAACTTGCAGACCGAAAAGTCCCAGGTTCAAATCCCGGGAGCAGACTGAGTGCCCGCTGTTAGCTCCAGCTTCTGCCAACCCAGAAGTTCAAAAACATGCCACTGTGAGTAGACGAATAGGTACCGCTCTGTTGGGAAGGTAACGGCGTCCATGCAGTCATGCCATTGGCCACATGACCTTGGAGGTGTCTACGGACAATTCCAGCTCTTCGGCTTAGAAATGGAGATGAGCTCCAACCCCCAGAGTCGGTCACAACTGGCCTTAATATCAGGGGAAAACCTTTACCTTTACTTTTTTTAAGGCAGTTATAGAGTGTGTTTACACTGTAGAATCAATGTAGTTTGGCACCACTTTTAACTGGTATGGCTCAGTGCTGTGGAATCTTGGGATGTGTAGTTCTGCCTTGGAGTCACTCACCAAGTGGTCTCTCTCCTCTTTCCTGACACTGGGGAAAGGTCTGTTGCAGCAGACAAATATATGTTACAAATAGATGAGGGAGATGGAGCAGCAGCTAGTCCCCTGCTCTGGGGCAGCCATGTGGCAGAGCATGCTGGACAATGTGCTTTCTAGAGACTCCTTCACAGCTAATGAAGGGAAAGCACCAAAGAACCCTAGAGTTGGAAGAGACCCTAAGGTTCATTCAATCCAACTCCCTCCTGCCGTCAAGGAAGACACCATCCAAGCCTTCCTGACAGGTGTCCATCCAGCCTCTGCTTAAATACCTTCCACTGGACTCCACTTGCCATGTGTTGACTGTTATTCTGTCTTACTGGGTTCCTATCCCCTGTTTATTTCCTGCTTTGCAGTTAATGGGAGGAATGTTCCATTGGCTCCTGTTTTGGGGGTGGAGCTTGGGACTCCGCTGTAGGTTTGGGTGAAATGGTTCAGCCTGTGAGCTAGGCTCTAAGGCTTTTCCCCCCCTCTTTTGGTATTCCAGAGAAAAACCTTAGAGATAGGTCTTAGCATTGGTCTGGGTTCTTTGACCTGGCAAATTCAAACAGGCAACATAAATCATGTACTTACCTTACAGTTTACCTCATAGCCTTGTACTTACCTATAGCTTAGATCAGGGGTCCCCAAACTTTTAAAGCCGAGGGCCGGTCCACAATCCTTCAGACTGTTGAGGGGCCGGATTATCATTTGAAAAAAAAATACAAACAAATTCTGATGCACACTGCACATGTCTTATTTGTAGTGCAAAAACAACAACAACAAGAACAATGAAAAAACAATACAATATTTAAAAATAAAAATAATTTTAACCAACATACATTTATCAGGATTTCAATGGGAAGTGTGCTTCTGCTTCTGGCCAATGAGATAGTCAAGTTAATTAGGATTGTTGTTGTTGTTGTTGTGTGCCTTCAAGTCATTTCAGACTTTGGGCGAGCCTAAGTCTAAAATGTATTTATTTATTATTTATTTATTTACTGCATTTATTTACTACATTTGTATCACACCCTTCTCACCCCAAAGGGGACTCAGAGTGGCTTTCAAATTATATGTACATACAATATATTATATTATTAGCATAGCACAATATTAGCATTATATATTACTTTATTGAACTATACCACTATACTATAATATTATTAGTAATATTATATGTAATAAAGAATATATAATTAATATTATTATATGGTATTATTATTAGTGTTATATTGTATTACATTAAAATATTATTATCAATATTATATGTATATATAATATATTATATTATAAAACTGAGGGCGGGGGCCAGGTAAATGACCTCGGAGGGCCGCATACGGCCCCCGGGCCTTAGTTTGGGGACCCCTGGCTTAGATAGTATACCTCATAGTAAAGTATTTACCTCAAAGATAGCAAAGCTTATAGTTCACCTTGTACTTACCACCATAGCTTTATGTACTTACCTTATGTACTTACCTTATGTACTTGCCGTATAGCTTATCACCTTATAGTTTACTTCAGAGTTATTATAGATAGTTCACTATAGCTGGTATTTACCACTAAAGTCATTATAGATAGTGCTTATCATAGCCTTGTACATACCCTATAGTCCTTACCTTATAGTTTCCTCATAGCTTGTGTGTTTATCCTTTATAGTCTCTATAGCTTTCATTCTCAATCAATATAGTTTTATTTCTGTATAATTTCAGTGATTTTACCTCATATTATTTCTAATACATTAAAAGGACTGTTTCCTGTTTTCAATAAACATATTTTTGGTTATCTTTAATCAGCTTCTAGAGTATTTACTTTGGGGTTTGAGGTATAATTGTAAGGTAAACCGAAGCCGCTTGGGTAGCCAGACCTAGAGATAGCCATTTTCCCCCAGCGTGCCTTCATAATTGTTTATATGATTCTGTGAAACTTCAATATTTAAATTTGTTTTAAACTTTCAGTCCCTGTTTAGCAACAAGCCTACTGGGTTTGGAACCACCACCACCAGTGCACCTTCCTTTGGAACCACAACTGGAATTTTTGGTAAGAGATGAAGCAGATTATTTCTCTTTGGCACGTTTACATAAGAGTGTGTGCATCTTATTCGCTGTTGCATTCAACATCCCAGAGCAGCATCCCTTGGGATGAAGGGCCCTAGGAGTCAGTATTGCCAGCTAAGTTGTGATCCAGGAGGAACCTGGGAGACCCCCAGCAGAGTTGGGTGCTGTTTCTTGTGCAGGAGATTCCAAGCTCAGTGTCTGATTGAAGTTCTGGGACAAGGAGTGTGGGATTTCACCTGTGAAATGATGGAAGGGGTGTGATTTATGTTTTTTCCCTGCTGAAGAAGAAAATGAATATTTCTGTCAAATTTTCTTCTGGTTCTTTGCCTTATCTTTGCACATCCCAATGCGCTTCCAAAAATCAAGCTGCATGTCACTATGCTTGGCACTGGAGCAAAAATAGGGGCCAAAAAAGCTTTCTAGAAATACATTTGCAGTTCTTTGGGGAAATCTCACTTTTGCAAAAAGGAACCCTTTTTTTTGGCCCCACTTTGTCTCCACATGCATCTCAGCCTGTAAGTGTCAGGATAAGCGAATGCCAGGAGAAAACTGCCGAGAATTCTTGCTTTTGTGTTGTGCTGGCTGGGCTTCCAGAGCAATCCATTTTTGGTTGGGAGACTAATAATGGAAGAAGGTCTTCCCACCTTCATAACAGACGCTTTGAGTTTTGATAGGAGCAGAGGAGTAGTTTGTTGTGCTGTTATGACAGCTTGTGCTCTTTTTCTGCTTGCATCATCCGCACGAAAAGGACTTTGTGTGCATGGGAGGCAGAAGGCCAAATATGGTGGAGCTTGGGCAGAGGGTTGTCTTGGACTCTAAGCCTCCAGACCCTTGGTTTTCCATTTGTAGGTTTTGGTGCAAACACCACTGGGAATAGCCTCTTTGGGAACAAGCCAGCTGCAGGTGCCCTGGGAACGGGTCTCGGAACGGGATTTGGGACAGGTAAGGAATGGGAAGGCGCCAGCAAGGTCTCGGTTAGAGCTCAGTAAACCTCACGGCTAGATGGCAGTGACTCGACATCCACAAAAATCATTTGTTTGTTTTTCTAAAGGACAATTTTGCCCTTGTCCACCCAAAGAACAGGTCTCCTTTCTGTGGCATTTTTATCAGAGCTTTTCTATCTTCCAAATCCTATTGCCATGTACTGGGATCATAGAATTGGAAGAGACCACAACCCTCTTCTGCCATTCAGACAAACACAATCCATATTCTCCCATCACAGAGCCATCCAGCCTCTGCTTCAAAGGCTTTACAGTAGGCATGAGGAAACCTCAGCTGTCCGGGTGTTTTGGGCTTCAATTCTCACAGTTGTGCGAGTTGAAGTCCAAAACGCCTGGAGGGCTGAAGTTGGCCCATGCCTGTAGTTAGTAAATGGCAGTTGATACTTCTCTCTGGGGCAGAGGGAATTCCTAGGTTTCATGGGCATTGTTTTTTGGAATGTGCCCTTTAGATGTATCCCTGATGTTTCTTCTCTGGCAAAGCAAGAGGGGGGAAAAACCCTTTCAGAACGTCCTCTGGTCTCTCCCTTGAGACAGGGAGGCCTTGGGCGCCTTGGTTTCTTCTGGGCATTTGGGGGGGCCTTCCTCCAACCTGCCTGTTTCTTCCTCTTTCCTCCGTAGCCCTCAATCCCGGCCAGACCTCCTTGTTTGGGGGCGCCCAGCCAAAACCCGGGGGCACGCTGGGGACCGGCACCTTTGGCGCGCCTGGATTTAATACTTCGACAGCTACCCTTGGCTTCGGAGCCCCACAGCCTGCCGTGGGTAAGTACATCTCAGCGGATGGTCGCATCTCCTGAAGTTAAAAGAGGGATTTATCTCTTTTGTCTGGTGAAAAGCAAGAGGGAAACCATGGCTGCCCAGAGTTTGAAAGGACAGAGCAGAGCCAAGAGAAACAGTGATCTCTCAGGGTCCTTTCTTCCGGGGCTGCTGTGAGTTAAAGCCAGTTTAACTGCCAGTAATGACAGTCACTCTTGCCTCTATGTGGCAGCACTTGCGCCTTTCAGCAATGAACCTGTTGGACATTTGGCAAGAAAAGGGATGTGGCAAAGTCTTTTGCCTTGATGTGTGGAGGATCCAGGGATCATCACTCTGTTGTTGACCATCCATACAAGGAAAGTGGCCCCTATGGCTCACCTTTTGAAGCAGGAAGCTTCCTCTATATAAGAAAAATAACAATTTAGTTCATTTGTACCGTGTTTCCCTGAAAATAAGACAGTGTCTTATATTAATTTTTGCTCCCAAAGATGCGCTAGGTGTTATTTTCAGGGGATGTCTTATTTTTCCATGAAGAAGAGCTCACATTTATTGTTGAACATTATATACTGTACAGTAGTTGTCATCACAAACCAGCATAACCAAACAAACTGAATCCTATCAAGAATTTCTTATTACTACCATTATTTCCATGTATATGGTATGTACATTTATCGATCCTGCATGCTCTGGTGTTCTGTTCATTGGGCATGCTTCCAAACAAAAACATTGCTAGGTCTTACTTTTGGGGGAGGCCTTATATTTAGCAATTCAGCAAAACCTCTACTAGGTCTTATTTTCTGGGGATATCTTATTTTAGGGGAAACAGGGTATCAAGGCTGGCTCAAGGACCATTTGGTTGCCAAAAAACAAGATGAGCACTGTGTGTGTAGTAAAATAACAGCTGTGTGAAGTGTTCCTGCTCAGGGGCTGGTAGGGGTCTTTCAGGGTCTTACTCTTGAAGTGATTCCCCAACCTGAGTGGCCCCACAGTATTTGCAAAGGGAGTGGTTTATTGACTGACCCACTGAATGCAAAGAGGGCGGGGGTGCAAAAGAGTCCCCCTTCTCCTCATTGCTGCCTGTCAGTGCCCAGTCCCATGTCTCCTTTCATATCAGTATTGTATTCTTAGTTGAAGCTGAAATGAAGTCTGTCTTGATCCTCCCATGTCTCCATATTTAAAGATAGAGACAGGAAAGGGGTTTTGCTTGAGCCATCATGGTAGGTTGCTCTCCAGGTTCAGCTTTTAGGCCAGCAAAAAGGAAATGCCCGGCTGGCAAGAGAGTGCTTTTGTCCCAGGAGGCCCTCCAGGCAGTGGTCACAGCACAATCTCAGGCCTCCAGCCTTTATCTCCCTCGCTGGACATTAGACTAACAGGTGTTTCTGTTCCATGTTTCTGTTCCTCAGCTTTGACGGACCCAAACGCTTCAGCCGCTCAGCAAGCGATTCTGCAGCAGCACCTCAACAGCTTGACTTACTCGCCCTTCGGGGACTCCCCGCTCTTCCGGAACCCCATGTCAGACCCCAAGAAGAAAGAAGAGGTAAGCAGGGAAGGGGTTTATTTATTTATTTGCTACATTTATATCCTGTCCTTCTCACCCCAAAGGGGCGGCTTACAAATAATATTTACATACAGTGTATATCACTAGCACAGCACAACACTAACACTATATACCAGCATATTGCACCACACCACTATACTGTAATATTACCAGTAATATTACATGTAATAAATAATATAGAATTAATATTATTATATTGTATTGTTATTAGTATTACAGTAGAGTCTCACTTATCCAACATAAACGGGCCAGCAGAACGTTGGATAAGCGAATATGTTGGATAATAAGGAGAGATTATGAAAAAGCCTATTAAACATCAAAATAGGTTATGATTTTACAAATTAAGCACCAAAACATCATGTTATACAACAAATTTGACAGAAAAAGTAGTTCAATGCACAGTAATGCTATGTAGTAATTACTGTATTTACGAATTTAGCACCAAAATATCACGATGTACTGAAAACATTGACTACAAAAATGCGTTGGATAATCCAGAACGTTGGATAAGTGAGTGTTGGATAAGTGAGACTCTACTGTATATTGCATTATGGTATAATATTACAGATATTACATGTATAAATAATATATTATTATTTATTATTGTAAATTATATTTTATATTATATACATATATACACACACACACACACACACACACACACACATATACATATACATATACATATACATACATACACAAAAATACATGGTTCCCTGACTCTATGGGCTGCTGAAGGGAAGAAGGCTGTAGGGGAAACAGGACAGAGAGGATGTGAAACTATGCTTGGTCTGAACCAAGGCAAGAGTTTTATTCTCATTCATATAGCAGAATGACCTGGAACTCCAGGAATGTTATTGTTATTAACTTTATTTATACCACACCTTTCTCCCTGTGGGAACTCAAGGTGGCTAGCAATAGTGCAGTGTGGTAAAAACAGATTAAAATATAATAAATACACCTAAAATGGACTTTAAACCTCAAAGCCCTCATCATATTCACAAACTCAATTGGAACCTGGACCATGGGACAAACATAACCGGCAGCACTTGGGCTAATGGGACGATGGTTGAAGCCCACTGCTTCTTGTGCTTGGTTTTCAGAGGCTGAAGCCCACCAACCCGGCGGCCCAGAAGGCGCTGACCACCCCGACCCACTACAAGCTGACCCCTCGCCCGGCCACCCGCGTGCGGCCAAAGGCCTTGCAGACCACTGGCTCCTCCAAGTCCCACCTCTTTGACGGCCTGGATGACGACGAGCCTGCCCTCTCCAATGGGGCCTTCATGCCCAAGTGAGTATCTGCTCTCTCTGTGAATTAAATTGAGTTTGAGCTTCTAAAGCAGGCATGGGCAAACTTGGGCCCTCCAGGTGCTTTGGACTTCAACTCCCACAATTCCTAACAGCCGGCAGGCTGTTAGGAATTGTGGGAGTTGAAGTCCAAAGCACCTGGAGGGCCCAAGTTTGCCCATGCCTGCTTTAACCCATTCTCAACTTCTTGTAAAATTCACTGTACATATCCTGGCTCCAACACCGTACCATGATCTCTTGTTTCAGGAAGAGCATTAAGAAGCTGGTCCTGAAGAACCTCAACAGCAGCAGCCTCTTCTCTCCTGGCGAAAGCAACGACCTGGCCTCCCCCTCGGAGTTCCCACAGAACGGAGAACGGTGCGTCCTTCTCGCGTGGCCTCCCGCTCTTGCACTCCCTTCCTAATAATGTAGTTTTCTAAGGAAAAGGCTCTGCTGTGTTTGTCACCTCTCTGGCGTTGCCAAGTCTCTTCCATTAACAAAAGTGGGGCAAAGAGACCGGGCCAGATCTGGTCCTGTATGGATCTGGCAGAGGAGGGAAGGAAAACAAAAGAGACCCTTGTGAGGAAAGACATCTGTCTGGCTTGCCTTCGGGAATAGATGCCATCCTGACAGCTGTTGGTCCTACAGACTGCCCTGTTTTGCTGAAAGGGGAGTCTTTGAGCGAAGCAGAAAGGTCTATGTGGCTGGCCTATCAATGCAGCTACTACTACCTATAATAAAATACGTTGTCAAAGGCTTTCATGGCCGGAATCACTGAGTTTTCCGGGCTGTCTGGCCATGTTCCAGAAGCATTCTCTCCTGACATTTCGCCCACATCTATGGCAGGCATCCTCAGAGGTTGTGAGGTCTGTTGGAAATTAGGCAAGTGGGGTTTATATATCTGTGGAATGATGTCCAGGGTGGGAGAAAGAAAGAACTCTTGTCTGTTGGAGGCAAGTGTGAATGTTGCCATTGGCCACTTTGATTAGCATTGAATGGCATTTCAGCTTCAAAGTATGGCTTCTTCCTACCTGGGGGAATACTTAGCTGGGAGGTGTTAGCTGGCCCTGATTGTTTCCTGTCTGGAATTCCTCTGTTCTCTGAGTGTTCTTCTTTATTTACTGCCCAGATTTTAGAGGGTTTTTTTTAATACTGGCAGCCAGATTTTGTTCATTTTCATGAACACCCCCAACAAAGGATTCCCCCAGGCAGGAATCAGCCAAGCTTTGAAGCTACAAGGCTTTGCAATGCTAATCAAGGTGGCCAGTTGCAACATTCACACTTGCCTCCAATAGACAAAGAGTTGGGGTTGTTGTATGTCTTTCGGGCTGTGTGGCCATGTACCAGAAGTATTCTCTCCTGACGTTTCGCCCACATCTATGGCAGGCATCCTCAGAGGTTGTGAGACAAAGAGTTCTTTCTCCCACCCTGGACCTTCCCTAGATATATAAACCTCCCTTGTTAATAATAATAATATACATCACACAGTCCTAGGCACTTGGGAAGTGTCCAACGTGTGATCCAATACAACAGCCAGCAGAGTAAAGTCTGCTGTGGACTCATCTTATTTTGTTTCAAATAATAATAATAATAATAATAATAATAATAATAATAATAATAAGTTGTGATCTGTCTGTGCACTTCTTTGTTTGAGCCATGGGAAGAGGCAAGAAAGGAATAAATTATTATTATTATTATTATTATTATTATTATTATTGTTGTCAATTATGTTATTATGACACAGCAAACAAGATAGATATGCTGGATTTCATCAATTATTATTATTATTATTATTATTATTATTATTATTATTATTATTATTATTATTATGACACAGCAAACAAGATAGATATGCTGGATTTCATATCACAAAACCACAAGTTGAACACTTCCCAAGTGTCTAGGACTGTGTGATGTATTTTCGGATGATGCGTGCAGATCCCAGTAGGGTGGCCTTTTGCAGTTGGCAGATCGTAATTTTGTCAATGTCTATTGTTTCCAAATGCCGGCCGAGATCTTTTGGCATGGCACCCAGTGTGCCCATCACCACCGGGACCACATGCACTGGTTTCTGCCAGAGTCTTTGAAGTTCAATCTTGAGGTCCTGATAGCGGCTGAGCTTTTCCTGTTGCTTTATTATTATTTTATTTCTTGCCTCTCCCCATGGCTCAAACAAACAAGTGCACACACGGATCACAACTTTTTAGGTAGTCAAACTTTCACTTTTTTTACAAAGATCGAGCCAGAATGAAAAAAAAGTAGTCCAGTGAGTATGCAACAAGAGGGGCTTTATTAATTTTAGAATTCATTGAGGAAGAAAAGAAATTGAAGTCAGGTTGAAGGAAATCTTAAGGCAGGAAAAGAAGTATTTTTGTACCTGGCTCACTGAGCTTTGGCGAAGATCCCCAGCCTTATGAGTCTTAACTTGTTGCTCTTTTGGTGTCTGCTTTATATTAAGGAGCTGCATTGGTTCCCCAGTGCTTCCCTGCACAAAATGCAACTTGTTTTTGTCCTCAAACATTTTTGAGGATATTGTGGAACACTTTGTCTCATGTTTTTGCCACACTTGACTGCTTTATACTCAAAAGAGACCTTTATAAAAACGGCAAGTGGCTCTGAAATTGCTCTAACCTGATCTCCTGGCTTTGAAACAGTCTCCCCTAGACTGAAATCAAAGCAAAAGCCTTGGGTTTGTAACATATGAAGGACCTATTATAGGAAAGCACTGTTTTGCATCTGGGTTAAATCACCTTCGTTGAAGGCCTTTAAGCAGAGGCTGGATGGCCTTCTGTTAGGACTGCTTGGATTGTGTCTTCCTGCATTGAATGATGTTGTGCGGTCTCTTCCAGCTCCAGGATTCTGAGATTGATGATATCACTAAAGCCTTCCTGGGTGCCACTCTTTGCCTCGTATTTGTCTTTAGCCCAAGTCTGTTGAATATCCTGGGGCCATAATGGGGGCAGCTGGCGATGATAAGGGGCTAGTCCATCCCCTCTGGGGCTCCCATTTGGGATAAGGCTCTTTCCAAAGACTCACCACAAACCTCCCCATTGCAAGGAGGCCAAATCCTATGAGTCTCGTAACAGGTGCAGCTCAAATGCTTCCTGTCTCTGTACTGCAAATTCTGCCTTGAACTTTGTAGAGTCTGGAATAGTTTCCCCATTGACTGTGCTTTGCAAATAATAGAATCTTAGAATCCTAGAGTTGGAAAGACCCCGTGGGCCATCCAGTCCAACCCCATTCTGCCAAGAAGCAAGAAAATCACATTTAAATACTTGATTTGAGTCCACTGTTCAAGAAAGGAGGTTCCGCTTGATTATTACTAATATCTTGATTGTAGGAACAGTTTAAGCATGGTGTAGACTGCCTGGCATAGTCCTTTGGAAGTCCTTAAACACAGTTCAGTTGGGCATCTTTCCCGAGTGGGCAGAATAGACTTTGAGTCCCCTTAGTAAGATCCTATGGTTCATACAGAAGCTCTTGTGTTGTAAGTCCTTTAAAGAGTTGACAGCCAATGATACCCTGTTTCCCCGAAAATAAGACATCCCCGGAAAATAAGACCTAGAAGAGATTTTGCTGAATTGCTAAATATAAGGCCTCCCCCGAAAGTAAGACCTAGCAAAGTCTTTGTTTGGAAGCATGCCCGCCGAACAGAACGCCAGAGCATGCAGGATCAGTAAATGTACATATCATAGAGTCTTGTACATGGAAATAATGGTAATAACAAGAAATTCTTGATAGGATTCACAGTTTGTCTGGTTATGCTGGTTTGTGATGAGAACTACTGTACAGTATATAATAAATGTTCATTTTTTTGTTCAACAATAAATGTGAATTCTTCTTCATGGAAAAATAAGACATCCCCTGAAAGTAAGACCTAGCGCATCTTTGGGAGCAAAAATTAATATAAGACACTGTCTTATTTTCGGGGAAACATGGTATGATGATGTTTTCTTTGTGCTGCTTCTGCTGTGTTTGGTCTTTGAGTGGTAGAATCCTATAGTACCCTGTTTCCCCTAAAATAAGACATCCCCAGAAAATAAGACCTAGTAGAGGTTTTGCTGAATTGCTAAATATAAGGCCTCCCCCGAAAGTAAGACCTAGCAAAGTTTTTGTTTGGAAGCATGCCCGCCAAACAGAACACCAGAGCATGCAGGATTGGTAAATGTACGTACCACAGAGTGTTGTACATGGAAATATTGGTAGTAACAAGAAATTCTTGATAGGATTCACAGTTTGTCTGGTTATGCTGGTTTGTGATGACAACTACAGTATATACTAAATGTTCATTTTTTGTTCAATAATAAATGTGAATTCTTCTTCATGGAAAAATAAGACATCCCCTGAAAATAAGACCTAGCACATCTTTGGGAGCAAAAATTAATATAAGACACTGTCTTATTTTCGGGGAAATATGGTAGGAAGAGACCCCAGGGGCCATCCAGTCCAACCCTCTTCTGCCAGGCAGAAAGACACAATCTGATCCCTCCCGACAGATGGCCATCCAGCCTCTGCTTAAAAATCTCCAGAGAAGGAAGGGGATTCTACTGGACTCTGAGGCAGCATCTCCCACTGCCAAACAGCTCTGTTTACTGTCAGGAATTTCTTTCTAAGGTTTAGGTGGAATCTCTTTTCCTACAGTTTGAACCTATGGTTCCATTGTGTCCTAGTCTGTAGATCAACACACAATAAACTTGCCCCTCCTTAGTATACCATGCTCTAAAATATTTAAGCATAGTTTAAATCCTAGTTTTAAATTATGATATCTTTAAACCAAAAGGCTTTCGAGGATTAATTTTTGTAGGTTGATTCATCTGCCCACTCAACAATAGGATGCCTGGTCATAATTACTTGCACTTTACTGATTATTTTGCCATGAAACTACCTTTCCCAGATCTGTTTTTAGCCTCCCGTTTTTAATATTTTATGCAGTACATTGATTTTTATGACTGTTTTATTGATGTTGATGTCTTATTGATGTGAAAAATTGTTTTTACTGTTTTATCGTTGTTGCTGTATTTTATGTCGGGCATGGCCCCATGTAAGCTGCTCCGAGTCCCTCCGGGGAGATGGGGCGGGGTATAAAAATAAAGTTATTACAGTAGAGTCTCACTTATCCAAGCCTCGCTTATCCAAGCCTCTGGATTATCCAAGCAATTTTTGTAGTCAATGTTTTCAATATATCGTGATATTTTGGTGCTAAATTCGTAAATACACTAATTACAACACAACATTACTGCGTATTGAACTACTTTTTCTGTCAAATTTGTTGTATAACATGATGTTTTGGTGCTTAATTTGTAAAATCATAACCTGATTTGATGTTTAATAGGCTTTTCCTTGTACTCTCCTTATTATCCAAGATATTCGCTTATCCAAGCTTCTGCCGGCCCGTTTAGCTTGGATAAGTGAGACTCTACTGTATTATTATTTATTTATTTACAGCATTTGTATTCCGCCCTTCTTTCTCACCCCGAAGGGGACTCAGGGCGGATCACATTACACATATAGGCAAACATTCAATGCCTTTTAACATAGAACAAAGACAAACAAACATAGGCTCCGAGCGGGCCTCGAACTCATGACCTCCTGGTCAGAGTGATTCATTGCCGTTAATTGCAGCTGGCTTGCTCTCCCGCCTGTGCCACATCCCGGGCCCTTTAAACTGCATGGTATCTCTGGAGCATGAATGTCGCTTTGACTGTATGTCTATGAGAGTTGGAATTTATGATCCCTGTTCTCAGAGGCAGCTGAATGTGCACTCTTTGCTCAGGCCAGGCTTTGCTGCAGCCTCTCATGCTTGTGGCTTTGATATCCTCAGATTCAACTTCCTCTCCCGGTCGATGGACGAGAGCAGCGAGAACCACCGTCCAGACGGGGAGCTGGAGGAAGGGGAATCCTCCTCTCGCGACATGACGCAGTTCTACGGCAACCCTGTGGTCAGGTTGCTCCCGCAGAGCCCCGAGGAGGCCGCTCACAAGCATCACAATCACATTGCGGACGACACCATCACGGTTCTGGGCAGGCGGCCGGCGCTGCGCAACGGGCTGGAAGGCAGCCTTGAGGAGACCTTCTGCCACGAAGACTCTCTGCAGGACGACCAGGAGGAGGGGGTGGACCGAGTGCGTGAGCTGCATCCTGCTGGTGAGGCTTGGGTCCACCCAGGGCGCCACTCTCCTGCTCTCCCAGGAAATGCAGCCAGGTGCCAGGCCTGCAGGCGGAAAGAGCAGGCCGCAGCGGCCGGGGGGAGCGGGCAGAGGACGGCGCCTGCAGGTATCCACATGATCTGGCTTTTTCTGAACTGTAAACTCTGGCCCAGGTGTTGAGTGGGTGTCTTCTCTGAGGTCTCTGGGCACTAGCACATGTATGGGCCTTCTTCCAAAGGCAAACCTAGGGTGTTGTGTGGTTTCCGGGCTCAATGAACTTGTTCTAGCAGCATTTCTCCTGATGTTTTGCCTGCATTTTCTCCTGTCAGAATGCAGAGCCAGGGCTCAGGGTGTGTGTGGGTGGGTTTCTTCAAACACCATCGATCAGTCAGCTCCGGACCAGCACCCTGACGAATTGGTGAACTTCTGCCCTCACCAGTTCCTCCAATGTCAGACTCCAAGACATCTGCAGTCTGAAGTTCAAACACTTACTTAATACAGTAGAGTCTCACTTATCCAACACTCGCTTATCCAATGTTCTGGATTATCCAACGCATTTTGGTAGTCAATGTTTTCAATACATCATGATATTTTGGTGCTAAATTTGTAAATACAGTAATTACTACATAGCATTACTGCCTATTGAACTACCTTTTCTGTCAAATTTGTTGTATAACATAATGTTTTGGTGTTTAATTTGTAAAATCATAACCTAATTTGATGTTTAATAGGTTTCTCCTTAATCTCTCCCCTATTATCCAACGTATTTGCTTATCCAACGTTCTGTTGGCCCGTTTATGTTGGATAAGTGAGACTCTACTGTATTTACAAAGATATTTACAATTGCAGCAAAGTCCATCGCTCAAAGCCAGCATTCTTCGGCTCGGCTTTTCTCTCACAGTACAACAGGAGATAAGAAAACACATTCCTTAGTCCGAAGGAAGTTCCGACCTCCAAGGGCGGAAATCATGCCTCATAGGTCACAGCAGGCTGTCAGTCAAACTGGCCTGCTGTTAACTGTTTCATTGCTGAAACACACACTTGCAAAACAGCAGAAACACTTGATTTACATTTCATATACACACAAACAAATCAAACATCTCCTGCATTTGTTGCTGGCATCTTCAGAGGATCTAATGGTGGATCTAATATATATATGGGGTGTGTGTGTGTGTGTGTGTGTGTGTGTGTGTATGTGTGTGTGTGTGTGTGTGTGTGTATATATATATATATATATATATATATACAAGTTCATATATATATGGAATGCCCAGGGCAGGAGAAAGAACCAATATTGAAAAACACCAGAACCAAGGCATTAACTCATGAACTCCACTCAGACAAAGGATGTCTCCAGGCAGCAAACAATTCCAAGGGGACAAAGACCAGGGCTGATTCTAGGTAGAGGCCCTCACTAACTGACTATGTGGTCTTCAAGGTTACTCACTTGCTAATGGGTGGAGCACACTCAACACACACAAATCTAGCTTGCTAATTGCACCTTTTGCACAGAAAATGGTTCTTTCCTCCCACCCTGGACATTCCACAGGTCTATATACTCCACTTACTTGACTGTCATCAGGCCCTCTGAAGATACTAGCCACAGATGCAGGAGAAACATCAGGAGAAAATGCTACATGTCCATACATCCCAGAAACTACACAACACCCCAGAAACCACACAACACCCCAGTAATTCTGGCCGTAAAACCTTTTTGGGGTTTTCTTGGCAAGTTTTGTACCAAGTAGATATGACACGACCTTCTTCCTCTGAGGTTGAGAGAGAGTGACTTAGTCAATGTCATCCAGTGGATTTCCATGGCCGGAGTCATAGCCTGGTGCTCAAACCACTATACCATGGCTCAAAGTACAAAGTGATGCCATAGCTCAGTGCTACCTATCCCAACAGTGGTAAGCTAGTGCACACAGTTTTTGAACTCAGCTCTTGATTGTTCTGAGCCGATAGATCTCCTCTTGTTCTTTTTCTTCTGTGGAGTAGGAGAGTGAACAATGAGCCAGGATCTCTGCCAATTGACTCAGCCTTAAATCGGGGCTGTCAGACTCATTTTCATGGCCACATCTACCTTATGGTTGCCTTCAAAGTGCCATTGAACCCATGGATGGAGAATCAGTAGATATAGAGAACCAATTATATATTTTTTTTACATAGTGATTAGTGCTCTTTAGTTTTTACTCAGTTTGGGTCCCCAGATGTTACTGAATGACAACTCCCATCACTTTTGATTATTACCTGCTATTCGGACTGGGAATAATGGGAATTGCAACCCGACAACACTTGTGGCTCTGAGGCTGGAGAAAGACTAAGTCAGGATGGTGGAACAAAGTTCATTTTGTTGTTGAAGGCTTTCATGGCTGGGATCACAGGGTTGTTGTATGTTTTCCGGGCTGTATGGCCATGTTCCAGAAGTATTCTCTCCTGACGTTTTTCCCACATCTATGGCAGGCATCCTCAAAGGAGATACTTCACAACCTCTGAGGCTGCCTGCCATAGATGTGTGCGAAACGTCGGGAGAGAATATTTCTGGAACATAGCCATACAGCCCGGAAAACATACAACAACCCAAAGTTCAATTTAACGTCGGGCGTCATATCCACATACCTTGTATCTAGATTCAAGCCCCACTATCCTGACTCAGCCTTTATTTATTATTTTATTTACAGCATTTATATTCTGTCCTTCTCACCCCGAAGGGGACTCAGGGCGGATCACATTACACATATAGGCAAACATTCAATGCCTTTTAACATAGGACAAAGACAACAACATAGCTCCGAGCGGGCCTCGAACTTATGACCTCCTGGTCAGTGATTCATTACAGTTAATTGCACTGGCTTGCTCTCCCGTCTGCGCCACAGCCCCCAGCCTTTCCAAAGTTACCGCTTGTATCAGCTCTAGCCATAATGTCTAATGATGAGGAACCCAGAGTTGGATTATGGTCTGGATGAGGAAGACAAAAGGTCATGGCCAGCTGGATTCGTCCGACAGGCCTTGCATTTGACACATGTGCATGATTAAATCTTTAAAAAGAGCTCACCTTGCAAGGACTTTGGGACGGTCCAGGGGCTGCTGGGCTTGTTCAGGTGGGTTTAGTCCAGGCTGTTGGGAATTGTGGGAATTGGAAGTCCAGATCACCTGGAGCGGCAGAGTTTGCCCATACCTGGTTTAGTCCACATTGTCCCCAGAAGCTCCTCTGTCATTTTTGCAATGTAGTGAGGCGACAGAGTAGACCTTTTGGACACAGTATCATTCCTTTAATGCAGAGCTTTCTAAACTGAATGTTATGGTATGTTCAGTTGTCAGGTGCAATCTGTAGGCGTGTCACACAGAAGTAACAAAATCAAATACAGTGTTCCCTCACTTATCGCGGGGGTTGTGTTCTAGGACCTCCCGCAATAAGTGAAAATCCTCAAAGTAGGGACACTATATTTGTTTTAATATTTATACATTATTTTAGTACAGTAGAGTCTCACTTATCCAACGTAAACGGGCCAGCAAAAGCTTGGATAAGTGAATATCTTGGATAATAAGGAGGGATTAAGGAAAAGCCTATTAAACATCAAATTAGGTTATGATATTACAAATTAAGCACCAAAACTTCATGTTATGCAACAAATGTGACAGAAAAAGTAGTTCAATACGCAGTAATGTTATGTTGTAATTACTGTATTTACAATTTTAGCACCAAAATATCATGATACAGTAGAGTCTCGCTTATCCAACATAAACGGGCCAGCAGAACGTTGGATAAGCGAATGTGTTGGATAATGAGGAGAGATTAAGGAAAAGCCTATTAACCATCAAAATAGGTTATGATTTTACAAATTAAGCACCAAAACATCATGTTTTACAACAAATTTGACAGAAAAAGTAGTTCAATACGCAGTAATGTTATGTAGTAATGACTGTATTTACGAATTTAGCACCAAAATATCACGATGTATTGAAAACATTGACTACAAAAAGGCGTTGGATAATCCAGAACGTTGGATAAGCAAGTGTTGGATAAGTGAGACTCTAGTGTATATTGAAAACATTGACTATAAAAATGGCTTGGATTATCCAGAGGCTTGGATAAGCGAGGCTTGGATTAGTGAGACTCTACTGTATTTATACATTATTTTAGTAGTTATATACTATTTTAAGTCTTTATCAACCAATCATGTGTTGATAAATCGCCTCCTCCTCCTGTTGCTGCTTGGGCTCCTTTTCTCTCCCTTCCTTAGGATGTACAGTGTAATTTTTATGATTTATAATAGTATTTTAGAGTTTACTAACTGTGCCCGGCCACGCGTTGCTGTGGCAAAGTGGTGGTGGTATTGGTTAAAAATTGTTGTGTAATTTTTATTTGATGTTATTTGTATTTTTTAAATTAATTTTATTGTACGTTATCTTTTTATTTATTATATATTATTATTTTCTTGTATTATTTTTAGTTATTTTCTGTAATTATAGTATTTTATTGTATTAATTTTTTTTAGTGTTTTTAATTATTTTTAGTGTTTTTTATTATTTTGTATTGGGTTGCTAGGAGACCAATTTGGAGGAGCTTAGCCTTCTAGCTGGCAGCAATTGGATAAAAGCAATTATTCCTCTCCCTCTAATTAGGACTTTATTTTTTTCTTCTTGTATCAACCTAGAGCCGTGGATGATGGGTTGTGTTGTCAAATTTCGAGGTTGGGGGGCCTGTGGTTTTGTTGTTTTGTCTGGTGCCGTGATTCCATCACTCTTTTATATATATAGATTGTAAAACCACACAAGAGCGAATCTACGGAAAGTGAACTGCGAAATAGTGAGGGAACACTGTATAACTAAAAGGATTTCATGAGATATATTGTGCCCTCATCCATTTCGTTATTACAGTAGAGTCTCACTTATCCAACATAAATGGGCCGGCAGAACGTTGTATAAGTTAAAATGTTGGATAATAAGAAGGGATTAAGGAAAAGCCTATTAAACGTCAAATTACGTTATGATTTTACAAATTAAGTACCAAAACATGTTTTACAACAAATCAACAGAAAAAGTAGTTCAATACATGGTAACGTTATTGGTAATAATTTTATTTATGAATTTAGCACCAAAACATAGCAATGTATTGAAAGCATTTACTACAAAAACATTGGCTACTAACAAATTGACTACAAATAAAGACAGAATTGCATATAATGAACCTACAGTAACAACATTGTCAAAAATTAAATCAGTAAAAAGTTCAGTCCTTGCTGCCTAGAGAAAGAGCTGTGGATCCAAGTGGGAGGGCAGACTGCGTTGGATAATCCAGAACGTTGGATAAGCGAAGGTTGGCTAAGTGAGACTACTGTATAATTTATCTGTGTGTCTGTATCTCTAATAAGGGGCTGGTTTAATTTCCGATTTGCTAGTAAAACTAAATTACTGTGTTGCAAAACGATGCATGTCTTAAGAAGCCATGTCACCAATGTGAAACGGTTTGAAAGCTCTGCTCTATTCTACACTTGGTTTTAACTACAGAGTTGTTCCTTTCAGTTTACACATTAAAATTAGGAAAACTATGATGTGTTTCCCTTCACTTTGCTCTGCCATTTAATCACTGCATTTGCTGCTATAGTAGATGAGAAGTGTGCCCCTTAATATCCCGGTTGTGCTTTTTCCAGGGATTGTTTTGACGCGCGTGGGGTATTACACCGTTCCGTCTATGGAAGAACTGGCCAAAAGGACTGACGACCGAGGGGAGTGCATCGTGTCGGACTTCACCATTGGCCGCAAAGGTGAGCGCATGCACCTCTTGCTCTGATTCCCACCTCCGTCTTTTAGAAGACCTCAAGGAGGGACTGTCCTCCCTGGCGTTCATGCTTGAAAGCTTCCTCTCCTCCAGAAATTAGGAAGAGAAAGTTCCAATCCCCTGCCCTTGCAAGCTCATGGCGCACTGCCGCAACCACAATTAACTTCTATTGGATTTTGGTTGCAGATTGTAACCAGCCATTAAAGTACCAGGCATTACAGTACATCATATATGTCAGAGTGCGCGGTTTGGATAAGCACACATGCAGCGGAAGATCAACGAAGAATCACTGGCACCAATAAAGAGGCTGAAGCCTGTTTGGCTTTCTACAAAAGATTTACTAACAAACGGAAAACTCTCAAGACGACATATACATACAGAGTGCAAATAGGCAGAGAGAAGAACAGATAACATAGCAAGCTATTTATAACCACCTCTGCTGTCTGATGCAATACACAGTTAACTCTTTACACACTCGCATAGTGGACAGCAGACAGCGTGATGCAATCTCCAGCTCACATTGCAACACTATAACTTAATTACATTTAAACAACTCTATATACAATCATTCCCACTTCAACAATATATGCACCTGTAAGATAGAAGGGCGGGGATATCATTTTATAGAATCCTAGAGTTGGAGTGGACCCTCTAAACCAGGGGTCCCCAAACTAAGGCCCGGGGGCCAGATGCGGCCCTCCAAGGTCATTGACCTGGCCCCCGCCCTCGGTTTTAGACTTAGGCTTGCCCAAAGTCTGAAATGACTTGAAGGCACACAACAACAACAATCCTACTTAACTTGACTATCTCATTGGCCAGGAGCAGGCCCACACTTCCCATTGAAATCCTGATAGGTTTATGTTGGTTAAAATTGTTTTTATTTTTAAACTAGCTGTTCCCGGCCACGCGTTGCTGTGGCAAAGTGGTGGTGGTATTGGTTAAAAATTGTTGTGTAAATTTTATTTGACGTTATTTGCATTTTTTATTAATTTTATTGTAAGTTATATTTTTATTTATTATATTTTATTATTTTCTTGTATTATTTTTAGTTATATTCTGTTATTATAGTATTTTATTGTATCAATGTTTTAGTGTTTCTTATTGATTTTTTTTTTGGTTGCTAGGAGACCAAGTTGGAGGAGCTTAGCCTTCTAACTGGCAGCAATTGGATAAAAGCAATTATTCCTCTCTCTCTAATTAGGACTTTATTTTTCTTTTCTTTTTGTTGTATCAACCTAGAGGCATGGATGATGGGTTGTGTTGTCAAATTTCGAGGTTGGGGGGGCTGTAGTTTTGTTGTTTTGTGCGTCGCCGTGATGCCATCACTCTTTTATATATATAGATATTGTATTGTTCATTTATTTACTAAAATTGTGCTATGGTAATAATATAACATATTGTGTATACATATAATATTGATAATAATATTATAATGTAATACAATATAATACTTATTTATTTGTTTATTTATTACAGTATTTCTACCCCGCCCTTCTCACCCAGTATGGGACTTAGGGCGGCTAATAATAATAATAATAATAATAATAATAATAATAATACATTGTAATAATATTGTATAATATAATAATATTAATTATATATTATATATTAAATGTAATATTACTAATAATAATATGGTATAGTGGTATAGTACAATATAGTAATATATAATGCTAATATTGTGCTATGCTAATAATATAATATATTGTATGTACATACAACTTGTAAGCCGCTGAGTCCCCTTTGGGGTGAGAGAGGGTGGGGTATAAATGTAGCAAATAAATAAATAAATAAATAATAGAATCGTAGAGTTGGAAGAGACCTCGCGGGCCATCCAGTCCAACCCCCTGCAAGAAGCAGGAAATAAATAAATGATTGTTGTTGGGGTTTTTTTGTACTACAAATAAGACGTGCAGTGTACATAGGAATTTGTTCGTTTTTTTTCTCCAAATGATAATCTTGAGGGACCATGAACTGGCCCTCCCCTTTAAAAGTTTGAGGACCCCTGCTCTAAACCATCCAGTCTAACTCCCGTCTGCCAGGCAGGAAAACACAGTCTAAGCCCTCCTGATGGATGGCTATCCAGCTTCTCTTTCAAAACGTCCAAAGAAGGAGACTCCCAGGCAGAAAGGAGCATATTCCATTGCCAAACAGCTCTTACTTACTGTCTTGAAGTTCTTCCTAATGTTCAGGTGGAATCCCTTTTTCCGTAATTTGAATCCATGGCTCTGTGGTGTCCCAGTCTCCCGGGCAGCGGAAAGCAAGCTTGACTTCTCCTCAATGGAACCTCCTTTATTTATTTATTTATTTATTTATTTACAGTAGAGTCTCACTTATCCAACATAAATAGGCTGGCAGAACATTGGATAAGCAAAAATGTTGGATAATAAGGAAAAGCCTATTAAACGTCAAATTACGTTATGGTTTTATAAATTAAGTACCAAAGACATCATGCTTTACAACAAATTGACAAAAAAAGCAGTCCATGGTAATGTTATGTAGTAATTACTGTATTTACGAATTTAGCATCAAAACATCACAATATATTGAAAACATTGACTAAAAATTTTTTCCTACTAACAAATTGACTACAAATAAAGATAGAATGGTATAAAATGAACTTACAGTAGCAACATTGTCAGGTGAGAAGGGCGGGATATAAATGCTGGAAATAATAAATAAATAAATAAATAAATAAATAAAAAGTTCAATCCTTGTTGCCTAGACAAACAACTGTGGATTGGGGCGGGAGGCAAACTGCATTGGATAATCCGGAACATTGGATAAGCCAATGTTGGATAAGTGAGACTCTACTGTATCATATTTATAACCCACCCTTTATCACCCTGAGGGGGACTCAGAGCAGCCTTACAAGTAGGCAACCATTCCATCTATATATATAAAAGAGTGATGGCATCATGGCAGCGGACAAAACAGCAAAACTACAGGCCCCCCAACCTCGAAATTTGACAACACAACCCATCATTCACGGCTCTAGGTTGATACAACAAAAAGAAAAGTAAAATAAAGTCCTATTTACAGGGAGAGGAATAATAGTTTTTATCCAATTGCTGCCAGTTTGAAGGCTAAGCTCCGCCCACTTGGTCTCCTAGCAACCTCCTCAGCCCAGGGGACAGGCACAGTTAGGCCTCACTTAGGCCTCTTCCACAGATTATCAGATTTTAACTGGATTATATGGCAGTGTAGACTCAAGGCCCTTCCACACAGCTATATAACCCATTTAGAATCTTATATTATCTGCTTTGAACTGGATTATCTTGACTCCACACTGCCATATAATCCACTTCAGTGTGCATACTAAACATAAAGACAACCATACAACAGACATTCAATACCATCACTACCTCAACAATTTCTCACGAACACCACCAGACAACGCCACAGCAACGTGTGGCCGGGCACAGCTAGTGCTATATAAAACAGACATACAATTAAAACAAACATGTACATTAAAACCAAAGAATTAACATATCTAAACATTCAATCAGTTATTAAAACTGTTGGAGGAATGTATTGTGTAATTTTGAAATTTCACTTATGGTTTAAAGCAAACTGTGTGTGCCTGTAATGTGCAATATAATGCAGCATTCTAGTAGTGTAAGAGTTAAATGTATAGAGTAGAGATTTATTGCTAGAGGGAAACTGTGTAGTTTCCGGATATGTAACAGGACATTCGTCACTGCTCTGGAATGTGGGTGGCGACAGTTGAGAGATGGTGAGCTTCACTTGTGGCCATCGATCATGTCGGATGCTTAGATGTTACGCTCTGGCAAAGCTATGTACATATTGTAATTGCTGAGAAGTGTGGATTTATTTCTGTGTGACCAAGCAGACTGCTAGATTGCTGGAGAAGAAGGGAAATTGAGACAGAAGGTGAATGTGTCTCAATTTAACCCTTTCCTGACAAAAACCACATGCTCCAAGCTTGCAATCTGCAGCCATTCCAGTCATCATTGCATGTCATTGTCGTCATTTCAAGCATTCAGGCCTGGCTCCCATGTCATTTTCTCTCAGCTTCTTTTTCTCCAAACCAGATATCCTCAGTTCCCTCAGACCTTTGATCCTTTTAGGCTGTTGCTATTTTATGGCTGGCTGGAGATGACTCTCTCATGGGCAGTTAGGCAGTTAGTAGGCCGGAAGGTTTTCTGTGGCCGGATCTGGGTGTGGACTGAGACTGTGCTGGGTGTCTTCCCTTCAGGTTACGGCTCAATCTGCTTTGAGGGCGAAGTCAACCTCACCGACTTGAACCTGGATGAGATCGTTCACATCCGCAGGAAGGAGGTCATTGTCTACCCGGATGACGAGCCAAAGCCTCCCGTCGGGGAAGGCCTGAACAGGTGACAACACTGGGTTCCCTCTTTGGTTCCCCTCGTTTTGTTGCCCCCGGGGGAAGCCCAGTCGTGTTTTGTTGGGTGAGGTTTGTTATAGCATCTCCTCTTCCGCAGGCCGGCCGAAGTCACTCTGGACGGCGTTTGGCCCACGGACAAGACCTCGCGCTGCCTGATCAAGAGCCCTGAGCGGCTGGCGGAGATGAACTACGAAGGCCGGCTGGAGGCCGCCTCCCGGAAGCAGGGGGCCCAGTTCAAGGAGTACCGCCCCGAAACAGGCTCGTGGGTCTTTAAGGTAAGAAGAGAACGGAAAATGAGCCTCTGTACTGAAAATGTTCAGCAGGTATGGGTGAACGTTGGCCCACCATGTGTGTAGGTTATCTCCCTCCCTATACACCTTCCGGAAACAATTAAAGACTTGGATGTTCTGTTTGGCTGTCGGCAAGACAGTCATGAGATAATCCAGCTCTAGCTCTAGATGATGTTATTGATAATCAATCCCTCACCTTATTAGGTCTCTATTTCTTATGCACTTTAACCATTATCCTATTTTGTATTGCTGTCTTAATCTCCCCTCCCATGAAGACTTGGTGGTTGGTTGATATTATAAACTACTGTTATAATACTTCATTTTATGTTGTACTGTTGTTTTTACCTATGTTATACTGTGACTTGTATATTATGTTTTTGTCTACTCTATTTTAATTGTGATGTTGGGCTTGGCCACCCTGCGGAGAGATGGTGGTGGGATATAAAAATAAAGTTATTATTATTATTATTATTATTTGAAACACAACAAGATGAGTCCACAGCAGACAGTCTGCTGGGTGTTGTATTGGATTACATCATCATTATTATTATTATTATTATTATTATTATTATTATTATTATTATTATTATTTGAAACACAACAAGATGAGTCCACAGGAGACACTGTGCTGGCTGTTGTATTAGATCACATTATTATTATTATTATTATTATTATTATTATTATTATTACTATTTGAAACACAACAAGTTGAGTCTACAGTGGACACTCTGCTGGCTGTTGTACTGGACCACACGTCGGACACTTCCCAAGAACCACCTTGACTGGCTTGTGCCAGAGTCTTTGCAATAATAATATAATAATTATTATTATTGGGCTTCAACTCCCACAATTCCTAACAGCCTACCGGGCGGTGCTTTTATTTCTCCTCCCAGGTGTCTCACTTCTCCAAATACGGCTTGCGCGATTCCGACGAGGAGGAAGAGGAAGGCCAGCCTTCCAAAGCAGAGGCCAAGAAGCTGAAGACGTCCCAAGTGACCCCCGCCGGCCAGCTGGCCTCCCAGCAGCAGCAGACGGCTCTGAATGGGAAACCCGCAGTTCCCGCCAAGGTGAGGGGAGGAGCGGCCGAGGCGGACTGGGAAGAATCACGTGACTAGCGGCAGACCCGGCCACCTTCAAAACAAAACAAAACAAAAGTCTGTCTGTGATATTTTCCCCCTTTCCTGTGTGGAAAAATGACCTAAGTTATTCCGTTTGGTGATGGAGAGGGAAACATTAAAAATGGATGGTTGTATTCCCCCTTTTGTTGTCTTGCTTTAACACATTTATACATTTGCTCACTATGTCTGTCATGTCCACAAGCAAGAAGCCACTACAGCTAGAAATGCAATCCAATGATAAGAACTATACAACAACAATTAAACCAAAATATAATCCATGTGTTACCAACACACATACATTCATAGAAAGTAAAACTCTATATTCAGAGAAAGTAAAACTGTATAGGTCCACTCCGTCATTGATAATGATACACTGAATTGATATACTCAAAGAACGAAATTGACTACTCCAGGTTTTTCATACCTGCATAACCACCACCTGAGGAAGACTACACAGTCGAAACCGGTCGTGGATGGTGACTAACCTTGGACTTGTTTAGATTGGATTTCATAACAGGATTCACCTACTTGGACATTAAATTTGGACTCACAATTAGAGATTTATACAGTCCTCCATGAGGAACATGAACTCTGGTGGGCATTAGACTCAAAAACTCTGAATATACAGTTTTACTTTCTCTGAATATAGAGTTTTACTTTCTATGAATGTATGTGTGTTGGTAACACATGGATTATATTTTGGCTTAATTGTTGTTGTATAGTTCATATCATTGGATTGCATTTCTAGCTGTAGTGGCCTCTTGCCTGTGCATTTCAGGGAATCCTTTCTTTGTGTTGTCATGTCCACAACACAGCCCTTCAGATTTTCATGGGGGCTGCATTCCCTCCCTCATTTTTGCCCAAAATGGTTTCTGGTCCATCTTGGGAATGGCACAGAGGAGGAATCCACTTCAGCTGGCATCTGGGCTGTGGCAGCCAGGCCCTGTTTTCCACCGAGCAGCTCCACTGAACTTTCATTTCCTTCATTTAGCTTGACAAGCATCATATGGTTCTTACGTTTTTACTCAATCTGGTATTTCCTCCCCCCCCCCCCCCCACCCCCATACAGTGTGCCCTCACTACTTCGCGGTTCGCATTTTGCGGACTCACTGCTTCATGATTTTTAATAAACACTAAAATAATAGTATAAATCATAAAATAATATTATAAATCCCTCTTTCTACTTCCTTCTGTAGATCTTAAAAAGCCATTTCTTGATTTAAGGCATTGGCATGCTGGCTGATATCTGAACAGGGGATTCGCTGGAGATGCCACTGCCTTGGTCCTTTCATTACATTCTGCTACTTCCCAGCGGATGTCAGGTGGTGTAATGCCAGCTAAGCAGTATAATTTCTCCAGCAGTGTTGGTCATAGACATCCTGTGATAATGCCACATCCATTGTTTTAGCATGGTGGGATGTATTCCACACTGGGTATGCGTATTCAGCTGCAGAGTAGCCAAGCACAAGGGCAGATGTCTTACCTGAGTCTGGTTGTGATCCCCAGGTTGTGCCAGTCAGCTTTCCTATGATGTTGTTTCTAGCACCCACTTTTTGCTTGATATTCAAGCAGTGTTTGTGGGTCGGAGCACGGTCCAGAGTGACTTCCAGATGTTTTTGCTGTGCTGCAATGCTCCAGGGGATTCCTTCCCAGGTCATCCTCAGAACTCAAAATGCTTGTCTGTTCTTAAGGTGAAAAGCATATGTCCTAGTTTTAGACAGAACAGGAATCTGCTGGTTTTCCCCATAATAGGCAGTAAGAGTACCTAAAGCTTCTGTTCAACCATTTCAAAGCTTCTTACTTGGGTGGTCATGGCACAATCGTCAGCATAGATGAAACTATCCCTTCTGGCAGTGGCTGATCATTTGTGTAAATGTTGAACACTGATGGAGCAAGACGCTCCCCCGAGGCAGGCCATTCTTCTGTTTTCGCCATCTGCTTATTTGACCCTGGATCTCAACAAAAAAGGTTCTACACCAGAAGTTATTTGCAGAATGGGACCAGGACTTTGAACAAGAGTAGAAGTAGAAATGAGATACAGTAGAGTCTCACTTATCCACCGTTCTGGATTATCCAACACATTTTTGTAGTCAATGTTTTCAATACATCGTGATATTTCGGTGCTAAATTCGTAAATACAGTAATTACTAAGTAGCATTACTGCGTATTGAACTATTTTTTCTGTCAAATTTGTTGTGTAACATGATGTTTTGGTTCTTAATTTGTAAAATCATAACCTAATTTGATGTTTAATAGACTTTTCCTTAATCCCTCCTTATTATCCAGCATATTCGCTTATCCGACATTCTGCCGGCCCATTTATGTTGGATAAATGAGACTCTACTGTACAATAATTATGCGACTCACTGATTGCCCCCACTTGGACTTGAAATGCGCCTGAATGTATATTTATAACTATGCAGGTTTTTTAAATGTAAGCTCTCAATTTTAATGTAATTTTTTAATTTAAATTGATTTTTAAATGTGATATAAATTGTTTTGATGTTTATGGGAGGGGGGAAAGCACAGGAAAATGGTTATGAAAAGAAACAGGATTGCAGGGTTGTTGTGTGTTTTCCGGGCTGTCTGGCCATGTTCCAGGAGCATTATCTCCTGACGTTTCGCCCACATCTATGGCAGGCATCCTCAGAGGTTGTGAGGTATATGATGCCTGCCATAAATGTGGGTGAAACGTCAAGAGAGAATATTTCTTGAACACAGCCATACAGCTCGGAAAACACACAACAACCCTGTGACTCCGGCCATGAAAGCCTTTGACAACACAAGAAACAGGATTGTTTTGGAACAAGAGGAACAGAGAGACGCCGGATTGAAGGACGGAGCTGGGAGGGGGAAAATGCAGACAGGAAAGGAGGAAAAGGTTTTCGGGTGTGTGCATGTTTACTTTAATCTGACTCTGGTCCTCTATAACTGTTTACTAATATTAGATCTATTAGTAAACATGGCCTGAATGTTTGATTTATGTATTTAAGTTTCTATTTTTGTTATTTTTGAGTTGTTCGATAAGTACACCTGATGTTGTTCATTTTATTGTTTATGATTTCTAATGTATGGTTGGCATTTTGCCATTATGTTGTAAACCGCTTTGAAGTGCCCCCAGGGGTGAGAAAAGTGGTACAGTAGAGTCTCACTTATCCAACAATCACTTATCCAACGTTCTGGATTATCCAACGCATTTTTGTAGTCAATGTTTTCAAAACATTGTGATATTTTGGGGCTAAATTCGTAAATACAGTAATTACTACATAGCATTACTGCCCATTGAACTACTTTTTCTGTCAAATTTGTTGTATAACATGATGTTTTGGTGCTTAATTTGTAAAATCATAACCTAATTTGATGTTTAATAGGCTTTTCCTTAATCCCTCCTTATTATCCAACATATTCGCTTATCCAACGTTCTGCCAGCCCGTTTATGTTGGATAAGTGAGACTCTATTGTATATAAATGCAGTAAATAAATAATAAATAATATAGAACCCATCATGCAGATCACTCTGGTGTAGCGCTCCGCTTTTGCAATGGTACCCACCCAATAGTGTCTTTCTGCAGATTAAGCTATTGTATTTTAAACTTGTTTCTAGTGTCTGACTGGAAATCAAACTGTACACTGAGCCTCAACCGTGGTTCTCTTTTATTAACGCCCCGGCCTTAAGACCTGCTGTGCCTCCTCCTTGTTCCTCCTAGAGTTCAGACGCGGAGACGCTGGCAAAGAGCATGGAGCTGGACAGTGACATGGCAGACATCACCCAGGAGGCCCCCCAGGCCTTTGCTGCAGCGGAGGAAGAGGAGGAACAAGGCCTGGCGGAGGAGATGGAGCCGGTCCCAGCCTCGGCCCACATCGCCTCCTCCCTGGACATCAACCCCCACACCTTGCAGGTGATTCCCTGGCCTTTTGTGGCTCTCACCTGCATACCTGGCACACACAGGCCTCTTGGGATGGAGGTTGTTGCCCCTCTTCTGCCAGAGGGAGTTGAAGTCCAAAACACCTGGAGGGAGGGACAAAGTTTGGCCAAGCCTGCTATATACTGTTTAGTAAAGGTAAACGTTTCCCCTGACATTAAGTCCAGTCGTGTCCGACTCTGGGGTTGGTGCTCATCTCCATTTCTAAGCTGAAGAGCCGGCATTGTCAGTAGACACCTCCAAGGTCATGTGGTCATTGGCATGACTGCATGGAGCGCCGTTACCTTCCCACTGGAGCGGTACCTATTGCTCTACTCACATTTGCATGTTTTTGAACTGCTAGGTTGGCAGAAGCTGGAGCTAACAGCAGGTGCTCACTCCGCTCTTCAGATTCGAACCAAGTTCAGCAGCTCAGCATTTTAACACACTGCGCCATTGGGGGCTCCTATATACTGTTTGGATTTCCGTAAAAAGCTGACCACGTGAAGGGTTCCGTCTGCCCTTGTTTTCCAGATCATGAAGGCCTCCTTGCTGGTGGACGATGACGATTTGGACTTGATCCTGGACCACCGTCCGAGGAGACAGGCCGCACCGCAGGACACCTCCCTGGAGATCTGCTCCCCCCGGACCCCCATCTCCTCCTTGGTGCAAGGCCAGAAGAGCCGTCTGTCAGGTACTGCAAGAGCCACAATCCTTACTCCTTATTATTACAATATCTGCGATTCTCTGCCACAAATCACAAGATCTAAGGGCGGTGTGCAGATGAAACCCGTACGAAACCAATTTAAAAAGTTTGGAACACTAAAGAATTCATGTCACACTCTTAAACTCCGTTTCTTTTAAAATAAACAATTGAGTAATTAACGCAGGCTTGGACCTTTAAAGATTTGGGCTGAACCCTCCTCCAAAAGGCTTCGATAGAAAAGACTTAAACTGTGGAACATAATTTCTTTAATTAATACGGATTATTCCTGAGCTTAGAATACTGTTGCAGCGCAACTGATTCACACCACTTCTGGATGTCACAGTTCAAGGTGGACGTTGATAAGCTGGACTGAGATGCCTGGGGGTCAAGCGGAGTCCCCTTCCTTCTTTGGGGTTTTTCAGCAGATGCTGGATGGGCATCTGTTGGTAGGGATAGGATGATGTTTTCCTGCATTGCACAAGCGGGCTAGACTGGATGGTCCTTAGGGTCCCTTCCAACTCTGGGATTCTGTGCGATGTGAGTCAGCGAGCAGTGAGTGTCAAGACCTGCCTTTCTCCTCCTTTGGAAGCCAGGCAGGTGAATGTCTTGCACTGACATAGACTTCACACACACTCAGGCCTGGAAACTTGCTGTATGCATCCTTTAAATACTGCAGACACTCACTCTATATTGCTAGTCTGTTTAGAGAACACTGCTATCCTAGTCCCCTGCTTTTAGTGTTTTTAAGTTTGGCTCACTCATGTTTTTAGAAGTTTGTTTTCCTCCTCATCCTGGAGAGAAGTGGTGCCATTCAGACCAAATGTCCAGTTTAGAGAAAGCTGCTATCACGGTGCCTTGCTTGTGGTGTTTCTAGCTTTGCCTTCTCTGTTTTCTGAATTTTGCCTTCCTAATCCTGACCCCTTCTGTCCCCATCTCCCTTCAGTCGGTGGGCTGCTGCAGTCGAGGTTATCGGGAGTCTCCTCCCTCCTCCAGGACGCCCGCCCACAGAGGACCTCCTCCCTGGCGGGGCCGCCTCCCTCGCTGCCCTGGCCGGCCCTCTCGCCCTTGACCCCGATCTTTGCGGCCCCCGGCCCGGCCCCCGAGGCGCCCCTGAAGACGGTCGGCACCCGCAGGCACCCGGCCCTGGTGCCCCTGGAGAAGTCCGTGGCCTGTGGGAAGGGTCGTCTGCTGAAGGACATGGGCCTCTTCATGGGACGCTCCTTCCGCGTCGGATGGGGCCCCCGCTGGCTCCTGGCCCACGGCGGAGAGCGCCTGAGCACCTGTGGAGAAGCCAAGGACCTCCAGAACGAGTCCATGGAGTACGGATTCCTGCCCACACCAGTCACCCCAAAACAGTGAGTCATTCTCTCCTTGTAGGAACATTTGGTCTCTATAGCAGAGTGGAGCGCAGCGTATGTTTGCTTGTGACAGTGGTTGTTGTTATAATCTTATGCAATATTGTTTTATACTTATGTATATTTTTATGTTATACTAGCTTTGCCCGGCCACGTGTTGCTGTGGCATATGGGAATCATTTGTGTTGTGGTAATCTCTGAGCGGTTAGACTCAATTTAACCCTCTCTGGGGGAGATTCCACCAAAATGCAGCAGAGTAGCAAAAGCAAAGCTTTCAAATGCAGCAGTTACTTACACTGGCGAGCAAGAGAAGCCTTTTTAGGATTGCAATGGACTGCAGAGTCTCAATAAAAGTTCAAAAAGTATTTATTCAGGTAAAAAGAACTCCATTGTAGATAGAAAGGCTTGGGAGCTGTCTAGATTACTATAGACTGGTTTCTAAGGAAAAATAAGAAAGGAAAAATAACAAACATCTACATAGTTACATCTTGCCAGGAGAGATGGCAGGATGCTGCTTGTTAGCTTGAAGAACAAAGGGAGAAGAAGCGAACCAAAAAGGTTCCGACCTCATGGTCCAGTTTATTGGGGCCATAAAAGACATTCTGACCAATGGGAAGTTAGTGTCCCTAAAGATTCACATTTCTACTAACTTCAAAGTAAGGGATGTGGCGTAAACAGGATAGAGTGAAACACAGTCAAGCCTGTCTAGGCATGCTTTGGAAACAGGGAAAGGATTCCCTCAATCTAACTCTTATCATCTATCTAACTACATTTGGACTTGAGTAGTCCAGGATGATTTCCCAACAATTTGTTGGCCAGGTGAAATGGCAGTGTGAACTCTAGATAATCCAGTTCAAAGGAGATACTGTGGATTATCCTGCCTTGGCATTCTGGGTAATATAACTGTGTAGAAGGGCCTTGAGTCTACACTGCCATAAAATCCAGTTCAAATCAGATAATATGTATTTTATAGGCTATGTCGAAGAGGCCTAACTGCTTGTGCCCTGGGCGCCATCTTGGCTGAGGGAGTTGCTAGGACACAAAGGGGGCGGGGCCTAAAGGCAGCCGGGGGGGGGGGGGAGGCTAAAGGTAGCAGAGCCTACTTTTCTAACTGGTAGTTAAGGGGAAAAAACATCCTCTGTAATTGGACTATTTTTCTAGGTTTTTTTAATTGAAAGATATATTTTGGATGACTATGTCTTTTGTGGCCAAATTTGGTGTGGTTGGGTTCAGTGGTTTTTCTGTTTACTCCATAGTAAAACGAACAGAACATTTATATATATATATACCCTGTTTCCCCTAAAATAAGACATCCCCAGAGAATAAGACCTAGTAGAAGTTTTGCTGAATTGCTAAATATAAGGCCTCCCCTGAAAGTAAGACCTAGCAAAGGTTTTGTTTGGAAGCATGCCCGCCAAACAGAACATGCAGGATCGGTAAATGTACGTACCATAGAGTGTTGTACATGGAAATAATGGTAGTAACAAGAAATTATTGATAGGATTCACAGTTTGTCTGGTTATGCTGGTTTGTAATGGCAACTACTGTACAGTATATAATAAATGTTAAATTTTTTTTGCTCAACAATAAATGTGAATTTTTCTTAATGGAAAAATAAGACATCTCCTGAAAATAAGACCTGGAGTATCTTTGGGAGCAAAAATTAATATAAGACACTGTCTTATTTTCGGGGAAACACGGTAGATGTTGCACCATGGAGTGACTCTGTAAGCCGCCCGAGTCCTTACGGGGAGATGGTGGCGGGATAGAAATAAAGTTTTATTACTATTATTATTATTATTAGGAAACAGGCGAGGAAATACACAGGATGATGCACTGGCAAGGTTTTTTAAAAAGGTAAAAGTATACATGTCAGGATTTGGCAAGAAACCAAGCTTTCCTGGAGTTTTTGAAACAGGCTGGATAGCCTTCTGTCAGGGGTGCTTTGAATTCGATTTTCCTGCTTCTTGTCAGAATGAGATTGGACTGAATGGCCCACCAGGTTTCTTCCAACACTAGGATTCTAAGGTTCTATGAAATGGTTGTTTGTGGCTATGTCCCTGATAGAATTTCTGGACAGTTGGCAAGATCTGTTTCTTTACTATTTATTTATTTATTTACAGTATTTCTATTCCGCCCTTTTTTTTCACCCCGAAGGGGATTCAGGGCGGATCACATTATACACACACAGGGCAAACATTCAATGCCCATATGCATAGAACCGAGACAGAGATAGACAGACGCAGAGGCAATTTAACCTTCTCCTGAGGGGATGTTCGATTCTGGCCACAGGGGGGAGCAGCTGCTTCACAATCCACTCTGACCGCACTTCCTCATTCCAACGTCGTAAATTAGTTAAATTTGCCTCCCCACTTTTTTTATAAGTGGTACCTTATCTCCTACTTGATAGATGCAACTATCTTTCGGGTTGCTAGGTCAGCAACAAGCAGGGGCTATTTTTTATTTTTAATTGACGGGTGCTCACCCCGCCACGGGCTGGCCTCGAACTCATGACCTCCTGGTCAGAGTGATTTATTGCAGCAGGCTGCTTTACCAGCCTGCGCCACGGCCCGGCCCCAAAATACTTATGGAGGGAGCAATTAGCTCCCCTGATTCTCTCCAGAGAATTATGAGAAATGGGATTAGGGTGACATGATGGAAAGCATTCCAGAAACAGTGATTGTGAAATGGATAAATGGATTGTGAAATACAGGGGTCTTCACATTTTTAAAGCAGAGGGCCGGTCCACAATCCTTCAGACTGTTGAGGGGCCGAATTATCATTTGTAAAAAAAACCCCAAACAAATTCCACTGCACATATCTTATATGTAGTGCAAAACAACAAACAACAACAAAACAACAAAAGACCAATACAATATTTAAAAATGAAAATAATTTTAACCAACACAAACCTATCAGGATTTCAATAGGGTGGGCCTGCTTCTGGCCAATGAGATAGTCAGGTTAATTAGGATTGTTGTTGTGTGCCTTCAAGTCATTTCAGACTTTGGGTGAGCCTAAGTCTAAAATTATTTATTTATTCATTTACTACATTTATTTACTACATTTATATCCCACCCTTCTTACCCCGAAGGGAACTCAAAACGGCTGTATGTACATACAATATATTATATTATTAGCATAGCACAATATTAGCATTATATATTATTATATTGAGCTATACCACTATACTGTAATATTATATGTAATATATAACATATAATTAATATTATTATATGGTATTATTATTAGTATTATATTGTATAAAATGATAATATTATTATCAATATCATATGTATATACAATATATTATATTATTAAAACTGATATAAAAATATTATACTAAAAGTGAGGGTGGGGGCCAGGTAAATGACCTTGGAGGGCTGCATCCGGCCCCCGGGTCTTAGTTTGGGGACCCCTGGTGAAATGGATACTCCACGTGCTCTTCTTCACAACTCCATGGCGGTGCCTGCTGCTTTCCCCTTCCTGAGGCCTGCCTTCCTGCCTTTTCTCCACAGGATCTCGGAGTCCCCCTTCAAGGTCCACATAGAGAAGCTGAGCCTGGAAGGGGAGTCGGCCGAGGAGGACCTGTCCTTGTACCTGGCTCCCTTGGCCATCAAGCTGGCACACAGCACGGTCCACCTGGAGGAGCCCTGCCCGCTCCTGACCCCCAACCCCGGCGTGGCCGCCATCCATGAGTACGCGGCCTGGACTGCGGAGGTCTGCGGAGACCCAGAGGAAAGCGAAGGTGAGTCTGCAGCCGGACATCCGGTGTCAAGGGGGTCTGGTGTGGAGGGAAACTAGAAAGGTAGCGTTAGCCTTGTTGAGGTCACGAAAGATCAGCATGAAAGCGTGCTCTCAAATTCTTTTTCTATCTTCTTGTTTGCATTGGTTTAAAGAACCCAGTGCTTAGGGACAAGCTTTTCTTGGTGAACAAAACCAGCAGCTCACTAGTTCTAGCCTGTGTTCCTTCAAGAGCCTGTGTGCAGTGTTAACTGGGTGGTGTACACGACACATTACATCTTTCTGCGACCTAAGACCATTGAGAAGCTCTCAAGACTTGACACAAATTATGGTGATAGACAGACAAGTATGTAAAGCTACTTTGGGAAGATATTGTCAAAGTAATTGTAGCGCAGCAGTAGTTGGATGGGATCAGTGGAACACAGAACAAAGTGACAACTGAGACGATGGTAAAACTATATACAAAGTTTTACTGTAAGCAGTAATAATCAAGACAAACAGACTTGTAGACAATGGACGAACACACGACTTGACTCTCACTCTAAGCAGACAGGACTGGACTCGACTCAACTCAGAACTGAATGCAATCAGCAATGTACAAACACTTGTGTCTGGACACTCCCTGGTTCCAGTCACACATCAAGGTCATCACAGCTTCTTTCCAGACTATAGTACACTCTGGATGATGCAATCAGTATGCAATACAGGCAAGACACAAATTTCATTTAAACACTACCAATACACAAATCCTACCTTAACAGATATGGCTATCTGATGACACTACAGTAAGCTCCCTCAGTGTGATGGTACAAGGAGATTTCTTGATACCTGGTACAGGTGGCATCTAAGTGAAACTAGAACAAGGACTGAACATTTTCAGCAACTTGGTCGCTTAAATTGATCCAGGTATACTCTTGCTCTGTGCAATAATGTTTTTACTGACTGTCATGTTTAAATGTATTGTTTTTTTCTAATGTGGAATTTTATTATAATGTGTATGTTATTGTCATGTTATACTTTTAATATTAATGAAGAAATTGTGGCATTGAATGTTTGCTATTTATATGTATGTTAACCATCCTGACTCCCTCTGGGGAGAGAGGGCGGTCTAGAAATAAATTATTATTATTATTATTATTATTATTATTATTATTATTATTATTATTATTATTATCTTGCTAGAGAAGGAATGACAAATAGAATTAAGGGAGAGGGAAGAGCTGTGTTTTGTGGCACTTTTAAAACTAGCACATTGTTATAGCATGAACTGCAGTTTTGTAGGATTTAATCAAAGCCTGGAAGGGAATATCTTGTTTGGAATCCTTTAGAAACACATCTGGGAGCAGATTGAAAGCCAGTTGAGTCAAAAGCAAATGTAAATGCAGAATCTTTAGGAGTGAGTTTATCTCAGACAACCTGGCACGTGGTAGTCATAAATATTTTTTGAACCTTAAAAATGTTATTTAACCCATCTTCATTGTTACAGGGTGCATTAGGCACTTTCAGAGAAAGAAACAGAGCCACAGACCCAGTACTGGTTTTATAATAGCTCTATTGATTACACAAGACAAAGGGAAATGTTAACTTGGCATTTACTACACATACATTCAGTCACTTTCATACTCACCACCGTCTTCATTCAGGCCATCTTGGAAGGAGGCGGGTGGATGAGCTCTGCCTTCCCCACTGATCTGCCACACTTTTCCAAGAGGAAAGTGTCTCTTTACGGAGCAAATTTTCCTGTTGTTGTTGTTGTTCACTTGATTGACAACATGTTATTCAGCTAAAACTTGCTGATACTCCATCAGTTCTGATTAGATATTGTTTTTCTTCCTGACCATGTCTCTGACCATGTAAACATGTCCTGTTTACACTAAAAAGTTCTCAGATCAGTTATGTCAACAGTTTAGTAGTTTTCCTTCATCAGCACTCTTTTTACCTCCTTTGTGTCCCCATAATGCAGTTTTCCAGGTTCCAAATTAATAATAATAATAACAACAACAACTTTATTCTTTTTTATTTATTTATTTATTTATATTCAGATTTTAAGTACTTTACATAAAAGATATATATGGATAAATGGGAAAAATAGAAGAGAGGGAGGGAGAGAAACAAGAAAATAATAATAATAATAATAATGGAAATGGAAATGTGGGGAACTCAATGGGGAGAGGGAAAAGAGTGGAAAAGAGAAGAGAAAAAGGAAAAAAGAGGGGGGGGGGTAAAGGTGGACAGATTAACATATTTAATGAAAGAAAACAGAGGCAAACCAATAAAAAATACAGATTGGAATAAATATGAAAAATATAGAAAACAAGCAATAGAAGAAATGAAAAGGAGAATCCTGGGAATCCAAACAAAATTGAGACCAACAAACAAGAAAAGACAATCTAAACATTCGAATATATCCATGAAGAGTAGAAAACGGAAGACAAAAAACAACTTTATTCTTATATCCTGCCACCATCTCCCCAAAGGGACTCGGGGTAGCTTACACAAGGCACAAGGTGCGTAAAAAAAAACCAGAACATAAAATAGACACAATATAAAATACATACCCTCGTGAAGCCAGAAGCTGGAAAATGTTAAATTGCTACTGTGTGTATCTATATGTCGTATGTCTAATGGCATTGAATGTTTGCCATGTATATGTGCTTTGTAATCTGCCCTGAGTCCCCTTCGGGGTGAGAAGGGCGGAATATAAATACTGTAAATAAACAAACTGAATAAAACACATAATAATAATAATAAATAATAATAATCTTATTTTTATACCCCGCCACCATCTCCCCAGAGGGACTCGGGGCGGCTCACAGATATAAAACAAGCATACAGTGGTATCAAATAGAAAAAACACACAAATAAAATTAAAAGGCATAAAATAAAATCACAGTCATTATAAAACACATGATAAAACACAGCAATAAAATCATACAATAGACTGAGCAAAGTGCACTGAGTGAAACTTGTAAACATGAAGGAAGTTAAGGTGCTATAAGATCATGGGGAGAACCTTAAACTGGGGTGAACTCTGTGCATGTAAAGCATGTAAATAAGCATGTAAATAACAACATAAAACTCAGATTAAACTCAAGCCAGGCTGTAAACAGTAGGGCAAGGGAATGGGAATAAGTGCAGAACTATAACCATGGGACAAGGGCATGGGATGAAGTGCAAGGCTGCATAATAATTTCTTCAACCTTGGCAAGCCTTAATAGGCCCCAGCCAGACCCCAATCATACAGTTTCTAATACAGTATTATTATTATTATTATTATTATTATTATTATTATTATTGACACAACGATGTTGTATGACACAGCAAACAAGATAGTTATGCTGGATTTTGTTTCACAAAATCACAAGTCGAACACTTCCCAAGTGTCTAGGACTGTGTGATGTATTTTCGGATGATGCGTGCAGATCCCAGCAGGGTGGCCTTTTGCAGTTGGCAGATCGTAATTTTGTCAATGTCTATTGTTTCCAAATGCCGGCTGAGATCTTTTGGCACAGCACCCAGTGTGCCCATCACCACCGGGACCACCTGCACTGGTTTCTGCCAGTCTTTGAAGTTCAATCTTGAGGTCCTGGTAGCGGCTGAGTTTTTCCTGTTGTTTTTCATCAATGCGACTGTCACCTGGGATGGCGACATCAATGATCCAAACCTTGTTCTTTTCCACAACTGTGATGTCTGGTGTGTTGTGTCCCAGAAGTTTGTCAGTCTGGATTCGGAAGTCCCACAGTATCTTTGCATGTTCACTTTCCATGACCTTTGCTGGTTTGTGATCCCACCAGTTCTTTGCTGCTGGGAGGTGGTACTTGAGGCATAAGTTCCCATGAATCATTTGGGCCACATAGTTGTGCCTCTGTTTGTAGTCTGTCTGTGCAATTTTCTTACAGCAGCTGAGGAGATGATCAATGGTTTCGTCGGTTTCCTTGCAGAGTCTGCACTTTGGGTCATCAGCTGATTATTATTATTATTATTATTATTATTATTATTATAGTTTCATTCAAACCACACAATGGGAAGAGGGTAGATTTCTTTCAAGATCTTGTGGAGCACCACTTCCTAGGAAGAGACTCCGGGGGAGAAGAGCGGTATATACATTCAATAAATAAATAAAGACCAAAGCCCATCTCCTCTCTCTCTCTCTCTCTCTCTCTCTCTCTCTCTCTCTCTCTCTCTCTCTCTCTCTCTCTTTCTCCCCAGGGGTGGCCAAGGCCTGGGGCCTGGTGTGGAGCCTGTGCGAGGCGCTCTGGGGCCGCCTGAAGGAGCTGGAGGCCTGCCTGGGCAGCCCCTCGGAGTACGTCCAGGCCCTGGAGCGCAGGAAGGCCTTCTCCCGCTGGCTGTCGCGCACGGCGGCCGAGCGCATCCGGCAGGAGGTGTCCCTCAGCCAGAACAGCAACCCCCCGGAAGCCGTCTTCAGCCTCCTCACCGGGAAGCAGATCAAGGAAGCCTGCCGCCTGGCACAGAACTCCGGTGAGACTCATAGCATCGCAGGGATGGAAGAAACTCCAAGAAAAAATATATTGGATAAAGTATTAAGGGAAAAAAAAAACCTAGACAAAATAGGGGACTGGATTAAGAGGGGAATGAAGAAGGAAAAGATAAAGGAGGAATTTGGGGAAATAAAATTGACATGGTTTCCATGGTGTTCAGCTAGAGCAGGGGTCCTCAAACTTTTTAAGTGGAGGGCCGATTCATGGTCCCTCAGATTGTTGAGGGGCCGAATTATCATTTGAAAAAAAAAATGAACCATTTCCTATGCTCACTGCACATGTCTTATTTGTAGTGCAAAAAAAACAAAAACAAAAAAAAAACAACAACCCAGTAACAATTATTTATTTACTTACTACATTTATACCCCACCCTCTCTCACCCCGAAGGGGACTCAGAGCGGCTTACAAGTTGTATGTACATACAATATATTATATTATTAGCATAGCACAATATTAGCATTATATATTACTACTAGCTGTGCCCGGCCACGCGTTGCTGTGGCAAAGTGGTGGTGGTATTGGTTAAAAGTTGTTGTGGAATTTTTATTTGACGTTATTTGTATTTTTTAAATTAATTGTATTGTAACTTATCTTTTTTATTTATTATATTTTATTATTTTGTTGTATTATTTTTAGTTATTTTGTTATAGTATTTTATTGTATTAATTTTTTAGTGTTTTTTATTATTTTTTATTGTATTATTTGTATTTATTTTATTTTTTATTCTTTTATTAACACTGGGCTGAGTGGGCAGAGCTTAGCCTTCTAAGTGGCAGCAATTGGATAAAAACAATTATTTCTCTCCCTCTAATTAGGACTTTATTTTTCTTTTCTTTTTGTTGTATCAACCTAGAGGCGTGGATGATGGGTTGTGTTGTCAAATTTCGAGGTTGGGGGGCTTGTAGTTTTGTTGTTTTGTGGGTCGCCGTGATGCCATCACTCTTTTATATATATAGAAGATACAACCTAATAAAGACTATTTGTGTTGCAGGGGACCACCGTCTGGCCTTGCTCCTTTCCCAGCTGGTTGGGAGCCAGGAGGTGCGGGAGCTGCTCGCCCTGCAGTTGGCCGACTGGCACCAGCTCCAGGCGGACTGCTTCATCCAGGAGGAGAGGCTGAACATCTACGCCCTGCTAGCCGGGAAGCCGGTGAGTCTGGCGCACTGTGCCTCCGCTGCTTCTCTCGCAAGGCTTTGCAGAGGAAGGGTGCCTTTCTCCTGGGCTCCGGCCTGAGCCCTCCCGTTTTCCCTTTGCAGGTGTGGCGCTTGTCTGAGAGGAGAAGCCTCAACGTCTGTTCCCAGCTGGACTGGAAGCGGTGCCTGGGCGTCCACCTCTGGTACCTGCTGCCGTCCACGGCGCCCCTCTCCCAGGCCCTGACCCTCTACGAAGACGCCTTCCAGGTGGGTGAGACACAGAGATGCTTTGGCCCTTCCATAGCTGCCCACCAAGGAGGGAAAATGGAGGGATGGAGGGCTGCAGTTCTGTCCTTGGCCCATGTGGCACATGCTGGCAAAGCCCAAACTGGAGGCCCAGACCTTTCCTTCAGGAGAGTTTTCGCTTGTCCCTTGAAGACATGCATGGGCAGACTTGGGCCCTCCTCCTGGTGTTCAAACTCCCCGTTGCACCCCAAGGCAGCGTGAGCACTGGAAACCAAACAGAGACCATTAATCATGTAATATCTTTATTAAAACAATAATAAATTCAGGAAAGAATAAGTGGAAAGGATGAGTGAGCAATAGTCCTCTAAGATATGGTATGAATTAGTCCAAAGAGTTGAAGAGATACGTCCAATATTATTGTCCAAAGTCCAGAAACCGAAACACGCTCAAAACTGTTGGGAAGTTCTTGAGTGGGGAAACAACAAGAAGGCAAGAGTGAATAACAAGGTCCAAAGTCACTAGGAAGTCTTGGATATCAAGGCAGGAACAAGACAAAGCTAAAAGCATCCTGGATTCAGGAACAAGGCAAGGATGTGAATTTACTCCAGATTGAATCAGAAGTTGCTCCTCGGCTTGGCCGCTAGGAACAGGAGACTTGGCTTGGTGAAATCAGGGAACTGGAAATGGTGAAGTGTTCTCTGAAGTGGCTACGTTGACACCACGAATTGTTCACAGTACAGGACACTTTTATGGAACTTAGATGTAACCACAGCGAAGGGAAACCAACTCCCCAAGGGAATCTCCTACCCATTATCCCCTCTAGATGCCAAACGTTGACTCCTTCGAAGCTCCTGTTTTTCTGATCTCTGGCGATGCAGAAACTCCCTTCTGTTAAAGGATACATTCCCTGGGGAACTCGGGACTTCTGGTTCTACCATGGGAATAATGTTTTCAGTATCTCTCCCAAATAAGGAAGCATCGGCGCTATCCACAGCTGGGGTCTGTAATTGGAAGGAGCTCGTAGAAGAACTGGGTAAAAAGCCAGAATAAGCTTCATCCTGGTCAAAGTTCATTTCTGAACCAGGTTCAGAACCCAAAGGTGGCTGGGGTATAACATTCCCACAGTTCCTAAATGCTAGGGCTTGAACACTTGCAGCCAGAAATGTTACACAGAGCTCTTTATCTTCAGAAATAGTGCTAGGAGTCAGTCTTTCTTGTCTCTTACGTGTGTTAAGAGGAGGAGGAGATACATCTGTTTCTGTTCTGTGTTAACAGCAAATGTGGAGGTATCAACTTGATTTGTTTGCCCTTGAGGTGTTTAGAAAGTGGGTAGCAAATTTAAATTGAACTTAAACTCATTCTCTTTGCAGCTGGGTTGAGGCATAAAAGCAGGATACTACTACTACTACAGTAGAGTCTCACTTATCCAACATAAACGGGCCGGCAGAATGTTGGATAAGCGAACGTGTTGGATAATAAGGAGAGATTAAGGAGAAGCCTATTAAACACCAAATTGGGTTATGATTTTACAAATTAAGCACCAAAACATCATGTTATACAACAAATTTGACAGAAAAAGTAGTTCAATATGCAGTAATGCTATGTAGTAATTACTGTATTTACAAATTTAGCACCAAAATATCATGATGTATTGAAAACATTGACTACAAAAATGGGTTGGATAATCCAGAACGTTGGATAAGCGAATGTTGGATAAGTGAGACTCTACTGTATTACTACTACTACTACTAGTAGTAGTAGTAGTAGTAATAACAATAATAATACGAAATCCAGCATATATATCTCGTTTGCTGTGTCATATTATGTCTTTGTGTCAACAACAACAGCGACACAATATAACATGATTATTGTTCCTGGGTTATAAATGTCCTTTTCTAATTGGTTCTATCATAAAAACATGAGAAAAGTGTATTAAAATGCAAACATTTTCTTTCTGTGGGCCATCCTGCATCACATTTTGATGTATGTATCAATGAATATCTCATGGATTCTGAACCAATACAACATAGTTTGTGGCAGCTACAAAAACACAAGTTTCTGGAGTAGAACAACTACTTTCAAAGTAGGAACTGCACAATTAAACAGGAAATAAGACTTTCAAATCAGTAACAGAAAATGTTTCCAATGTGTAATAATAATAATAATGATGATGATGATGATGATGATGATGATGATGATAATCATAATAATGGTGGTGGTGATGCAGCCCCGTAAGGCCTCTTAAGACACTTCCTGATCTGCATCCTCTCCGTTCTAATATTTTCTTCTGATTCTGTGAGGATCAGCCAGGTCCCCATAAGTTTGTAGTGAGCGGGCAGCGGGCCCCTCCGTTGTATTGTATTGGTTTTACTGTAAGCTGCTTTGAGTCTTTTTTTCAGACTTTTTTTGTATTGGCGGGTACCAATAAAAAGCGGCCTCCATCTCTGACCCATTGTACTGCCCTTGCATCCCTCAGGACTCTCCAGAGAGCGAGAAGTACGCCTGCCCTCCGCTGCCTCCCTATTTGGAAGGTTCCGGGTTCCTGGTGGAGGAAGGGGATGCGCATCATGCGCTGCAAGACGTCTGCTTCCACCTCCTCAAACTCTACAGTGACAGGTGAGTGCTTGCTTCCCGTTCCTGTTCTCTCCCTTATTTATTTTATTTATTTCCAACATTTTTATCCCGCCCTTCTCACCCGAAGGGACTCAGGGCGGCGTACAAAACTGGCAACAATTCGATGCCTACACATAATTAAAACAGCAATGAAAATCCAATAAAACAGTTAAAACAATATAAAGATATAAAACATATGATTGAAATCCATTCCTCCAAAATCCTCGTGCTGTAGCCGTATCTCCCTTGCATCACATATCCTGAACTCCGGCTGCCAGGGAGAAATAATAAATGGATTATCCCCTCCCTCCCTTCTTTCTTTCTTTCTTTCTTTCCATACATACATACATACATTGTAATAAATGGATAAATCTGTAACACACCACAAGATTTAGGGTTTCCTGCACAACAGAGATAGGGCCATTTCTTTTTGCCCCTCTTGCCAGTGGAGACTGAGTTAATAATAATATTCACCAATAGACACTTGGGAAGTGTCCGACGTGTGATCCAATACAACAGCCAGCAGAGTGTCTGCTGTGGACTCATCTTGTTGTGTTTCAAATAATAGAAAAAGGTTTGGATCATTGATGTTGCCATCCCAGGTGACAGTCACATTGACGAAAAACAACAGGAAAAACTCAGCCGCTATCAGGGCCTCAAGATTGAACTTCAAAGACTCTGGCAGAAACCTGTGCAGGTGGTCCCAGTGGTGATGGGCACACTGGGTGCCGTGCCAAAAGATCTCAGCTGGCATTGGAAACAATAGACATTAACAAAATTACAATCTGCCAACTGCAAAAGGCCACCCTGCTGGGATCTGCACGCATCATCCGAAAATACATCACACAGTCCTAGACACTTGGGAAGTGTTCGATTTGTGATTTTGTGATACGAAATCCAGCATATCTATCTTGTTCGCTGTGTAATAATAATAATAATAATAATACAAAATCCACATATCTATCTTGTTTGCTGTGTCATATAATGTTGTTGTGTCAATAATAATAATAATCATAATAATAATAATACTTTTTTTTCCTATTCCGCCTCCATCTCCCTGCAGGGACTCAGGGTGGCTAATACAGGGCCAAGCCCAAAAAAACAAATAATAAGCAAAATAAAATACATGTATAGATAGCATCTTTAAACAAATAAAAAAACACATTAAAACTACAATAATTCAATATAGTATAGTAATAAAACACCTTCTTGGCAGGGGGTTGGACTGGATGGCCCATGAGATCTCTTCCAACTCTATGATTTTAAATGATAAAATTTACCACCATTGAATGGCAGAGTGAATAAAATGGGAGGGCGGTCTAGACAAAAGTGCAGAGATATATATTGTAATACCATTTGGGTTGAGTTTGACTTGCTCAAAGATAAAACGTGTACCATCCCCAAACAAGTCAGTGGTTTGGTTGCCGAAGGCTTTCATGGCTGGAATCACTGGGTTGCTGTGAGTTTTCTGGGCTGTATGGCTGTGTTCCAGAAGCATTCTTTCTTGACGTTTCGCCCACATCTATGGCAGGCATCCTCAGAGGTTGTGAAGTATGAAGGAAACTAGACAAGTGGGGTTTATATATATTTGTGGGAGGCCCAGGGTGGGAGAAAGAATTCTCATCTGTTGGAGGCCAGTGTGAATGTTGTAATTGATTAGTATTAATGGCCTTGCCAGCTTCAAGGCCTGGCTGCTTCCTGCCTGGGGGAATCCTTGGCTGGGAGGTGTTAGCTGGCCTTGATTGATTCATGTCTGGAATTCCCCTGTTTTCAGAGTGTTGCACTTTATTTTCTGTCCTGATTTTAAGAGTTTTTTTAAATACTGGTAGCTAGATTGTGTTCATTTTTATGGTTTCCTCCTTTCTGTTGAAATTGTCCACCTGCTTCTTGTGGATTTCAATGGCTTCTCTGGGCAATCTGACGTGGTGGTTGTGGGAGTGGTCGAACATTTCTGTGTTCTCAAATAATATACTGTGTCCAGGTTGGTTCATCAGGTGCTCTTCTCTGGCTGACTTCTCTGGTTGAATCAGTCTGCAGGGCCTTTCATGTTCCTTGATTTGTGTCTGGGCAATGCTGCTGCATTTGGTGGTCCCTCGATAGACTTGTCCACAGTTGCATGGGATATGGTGGTCTCCTGCAGAGGTGACAGGAGGCTCCCTTTTGTCCTTTGCTGACCATAGCATTTGTTGGATTTTCTTGGTGGGTCTGTAGATAGTTTGTAGGTTGTGTTTCTTCCTCAGTTTCCCTCTGTGGTCAGTGGTTCCCTTGATGTATGCCAAGAACACTTTCCTCTGGGTGGGTCTTTGTTTTTACTCTCATGGCTTGTTCTTGTTCTTGTCTGTTGTGGAGTCTCCATTGGCCTGGAGAGCCCAGTTTAGGTGGTTCAGTTCATTTTGGAGGAAAGCCTTCAAAAACACTAGTTGGGATGTTTCTTCACTTCTTCCAACATGAAGCTAGGTTAGATGAGCACCCTGAGTAACAGCAGGCATGGGCCAACTTCAGCCCTCCAGGTCTTTTGGGCTTTAACTCCCACAATTCCTATCAGCTGGCTGTTGGGAATTATGAGAGTTGAAGCCCAAAACACCTGGAGGGAGCGCTGAAGTTGGCCCATGCCTGCCTTACAGAAAAACCTGCTTGCTTTCTCCAAGCCCTTGGCATGTTTGCTCCTTTAATCAGGGTCTCTAATGACTGCATGCATGCATGCGCTCCAGCTATCGCACCTCAGGTTAGCTTCACCTTGCTAAACACACTAGGCTGCACACAGGTTGAAGTCTTTTGTAGTTTATTAGGAAATAGGAAATAAATAGTTCTTAAAAATCAAAAGTAAAGTTCCAAAAGATTGTTGCAAAACAAGGCTATAAAGAATAATCCAAGAAAACATTAGGCATAAAACAAGGTTCCATTAATGCATGACAAAGTCCCACGAACATGAACACACAAAGGTTGCAAGATAATCTGGGAAAGCAAGAGCTTGTTTCTTGACTCGAACGAGAAGTTGCTTTGACAAAGATTTCCCTCTCAGCACACTCTTTTAATATCCTTTGCATGAACGCATTTCTTTGGCCTCTGACCTCCCTCTTGTTTGCTATTCTAAAACTTCTGCAAACGCTGAATTCCAAACGGCCAGCTCGATCTAAAGATTCCTTTCATCAAGGCCAGACAGCTCGTTAGCATTAGCGTCTGTCTGCATGCTGTCAGACTGGGAGCTGTCCTCCCTTCCTGAGTCAATTTGCACCTGGCTAGCTTCAGTATCATCCACACCATCCCCTGCCATGGGAAAGCCTCCCTGTTCCTCATCTTCCACAGCAGGAACACTCTGAACCTGAATCCCATAATTCCCATCAGAGTCATCTTGAACCTGGATCCCACAATCCCCATCAGAGTCACTCTGAGGCTCCAGCTGAGTCACAACACCAGCACTAATTTGATGCATGTTGTCCTCTTGTAGGTGCTATGACCTGCACCAGCTGCTGGACCCCCGGAGCATCACGGCCGACCCCTTGGACCACCGCCTGAGCTGGCACCTCTGGGAGGCGCTGCGGGCCCTGAACTACACGCACCTCTCGGAGCAGTCCACGGGGATCCTCAGCGCCAGCTATGCCGCCCAGCTGGAGAGCCAGGGCCTCTGGGAGTGGGCCGTCTTCGTCCTGCTCCACATCCCCAGCGCCCAGTAAGTGTGGGGAGGGCCCTTCTTAGGGATTCGCAGAGCTCCTTTAAGCTGCAATGTGTCTGTATTGACTCAAATCTCATGCGCCATTGAATCTAATGCATATCTCCATTTTCAAAACCCTGGAACCAAAAAAAGTACCTCATTTGTGTTGTCAAAGGCTTTCATGGCCGGGATCACAGGGTTGTTGTATGTCTTTCGGGCTGTGTGGCCATGTTCCAGAAGTATTCTCTCCTGACGTTTCGCCCACATCTATGGCAGGCATTCTCAGAGGTTGTGAGGCATGGATAAACTAGGCAAGGAAGGAAAACATATCTGTGGAGAGTCCAGGGTGTGAAAAGAGTCCTTTGTCAGTTGGAAGCCAGCATTAATGTTTCAGTTAATCACCCTAATTAGCATTGGAAAGGTTTGTCTCTTGCCTGGGGGGCATCCTTTGTTCAGAGTCATTAGCCGTCCTTGGGGCTCCTCTGCCATCAGAGTGTTGCTTCCTATCTACTGTTCTGAGTTTTGAGTTTTGTAATACTGGTAGCCAGATTTTGTTCATTTTCATGGTTTCCTCCTTTCTGTTGAAGTTGTCCACATGCTTGTGGATTTCACAGTATATTATTTGAGAACACAGAAATGCTTGACCACTCCAACAACTATCATGTCAGACTACACAGAGAAGCCATTGAAATCCACAGTAGATGGGAAGCAACACTCTGAGGGCAGAGGAGCTCCAGGGATGGCTAATGACTCTGAACAAGGGATGCTCCCCAGGCAAGAGACAAACTTTTCCAATGCTAATTAGGGTGATTAACTGAAACATTAGTGCTGGCTTCCAACTGACAAAGGACTCTTGTCACACCCTGCACTCTCCACAGATATACCCTGTTTCCCCTAAAATAAGACATCCCCAGAAAATAAGACCTAGTAGAGGTTTTGCTGAATTGCTAAATATAAGGCCTCCCCCAAAAGTAAGACCTAGCACCGTTTGTGTTTGTAAGGATGCCCGCCGAACAGAACACCAGAGCATGCAGGTTTGGTAAATGTATGTACCATACATTTACCATGTACCATGATTGTTGTACATGGAAATAATGGTAGTAACAAGAAATTCTTGATAGGATTCACAGTTTGTCTGGTTATGCTGGTTTGTGATGACAACTACTGTAGAGCATATAATAAATGTTCATTTTTTTGTTCAACAATAAATGTGAATTCTTCTTCATGGAAAAATAAGACATCCCCTGAAAATAAGACCTAGAGCATCTTTGGGAGCAAAAATTAATATAAGACACTGTCTTATTTTCGGGGAAACACGGTATATGTTTTCCTTCCTTGCCAATAATTTGATCAGCAAGACATCCATGGACAACATGCTCCTCGGCGTGAAAAAATAGAACAACAGCACTTCCCCATGGCCGTGTTGAGGACAGTCTCCAGATGCAGGAAATGAAATAGAGGGAAGTGGTGCCTCTGCCTGTGTACTGTCTTGTCTTAGTTAATTGTATAACAGCATTGAATGTTGTTTGCCTTATATGTATTCTGTAATCCATTCTCAGTCCCCTCGGGGAGATGGAGCGGAATATAAATAAAGTATATTACATTATGATTGCTTCCGGCTGCAGGCAGCGCGAGAGGGCCGTGCGGGAAGTGCTGGGCCGCCACTGCCAGCTGGTGGAGACGCCGGACTTGTGGGAGAAGGAGGCCTTCCTGACGGAGAAGCTGTGCCTCCCGCCGGAGTGGATCCACGAGGCCAAGGCCGTCCGCGCCCGGAGGGAGGGGGACACCCCGCTGGAGGCCCTGCACCTCTTCAAGGCCGGGCACTGGAGCCCCTGCCACCGGCTGGTGGTCAGGCACCTGGCCTCAGGTGAGGCCCTCACTCCTGTGTGTGATGGATGGCAGAACCCCTCTGGTCGTATGGAGTCGCTCACAAGGATGTCTTGGTCCTGTAGGGATGAAGCCTTTCCCTCGAGAGGAGATTTATTTATTTATTTACAGCATTTATATTCTGCCCTTCTTTCTCACCCCGAAGGGGACTCAAGGCGGATCACATGGTCCCGGTGGTGATGGGCACACTGGGTGCCGTGCCGAAAGATCTCAGCCGGCATTTGGAAACAATAGGCATTGACAAAATTACGATCTGCCAACTGCAAAAAGCCACCCTGCTGGGATCTGCACGCATCATCCGAAAATACATCACACAGTCCTAGACACTTGGGAAGTGTTCGACTTGTGATTTTGTGAAGCGAAACCCAGCATGTCTATCTTGTTTGCTGTGTCATACAACGTCGTTGTGTCAATAATAATAATAATAATAATAATAATACTTTATTTATACCCCGCCACCATCTCCCCAACGGGGACTCGGGGCGGCTTACATGGGGCCATGCCCAGAACAATACAAAATAACAAAATATAAAAACAACATATCATAACACAATTAAACAATACAATAGATAATAATATACATTACAGCACAATTACATTGCACACATAAAGGCAAACACTCAAAGCCTTAACATAGAACAGAGACAGAGACAAGAAGCAGGCACGGGCTGGCCTCGAACTCATGACCTCTTGGTCAGAGTGATTTGTTGCAGCTGGCTTGCTTTCCAGCCTGTGCCACAGCCCGGCTGTGAACTTGGACAGTGGGCTGAGGGGGAAAAGGAAGGGGCCTGAGGCTATTAGGAATGGTGGGAGTTTGTCCAAAACACCTGGGGGGCAGGCCCATGCCTGATCTATACTGTGAAATTAGCACAATTTGACACCACTTTAACTTCCATGATTCTCTCATGTCCCCGCATGGAGCTGGAGCTGATAGAGGGAGCTCATCCGCGCTCTCCCTGGGTGGGATTCGAACCTGGCAGCTTTCAGGTCAGCAACCCAACCTTCAAGTCACGAGGCTCTAATCCACTATGCCACCAGGGGCTCCTGACTTGGCAGTTAAAGTGGTGTCAAACTGTATTAATTCTAATGCGCCAATTGTGTATTTATATGTACAGTAGAGTCTCACTTATCCAAGTCTCGCTTATCCAAGCCTCTGGATAATCCAAGCCATTTTTGTAGTCAATGTTTTCAATATATCATGATATTTTGGTGCTAAATTCGTAAATACAGTAATTACAACATAACATTACTGCGTATTGAACTACTTTTTCTGTCAAATTTGTTGTATAACATGATGTTTTGGTGCTTAATTTGTAAAATCATAACCTAATTTGATGTTTAATAGGCTTTTCCTTAATCCCTCCTTATTATCCAAGATATTCGCTTATCCAACCTTCTGCCGGCCCATTTAGCTTGGATAAGTGAGACTCTACTGTATATTTTTATCAATGTTTAATGTATTTAATTTTAACTGATTGAATTGTCTGTAATATTTTTATATTGTGCTTTATTGTAAGCCGCCTTGAGTTCCCTATGGGTGAGAAGGGCGGGATATAAGTATTGTAATAAATAAATAAATAAAGTTTTAGTGCCTGGTCACCGCTTCACAGAAAGAAAGTGCGCACGAAACTCAGGATTTGATGTCAGGGGTTCTCTGCAGTCATAAAACTCCTTTTTTGCGGAAGTGTTTTGGACTTCAACACCCATAATTCCTAACATCCTAACAGCTGTTAGGAATTGTGGGAGTTGGAGTCCAAAACATCTGGAGGGAGATCCCAAGTTTTCCCATGCCTGGTTGAGAGGTAAGCCTTAGCCTCTTCCAACACTGTTGCTTTTGTCAATTCGCTTCAGATGCCGTCATCAACGAGAAGTACACCTACCTGAAGGGATTCCTAGAAGACCTGTCTGTGCCGGAACGCAGCGCCCTCATCCAGGACTGGGACACGGCGGGGCTGGTCTTCCTGGACTACATCCAGGTCATCGAGATGCTCAACCGGATTCAGCAGGTAGGTAGCTCTCCCCGGGACAAGGAGTTTTTTGTGTCCTGACTCATGGGAAAGCTCTGCTGTTTGCACTGCATGGGCCTTTCATTTCTTATCTTCAGCCAGGCATTTGACACAGTTGGAGAAAGACTTAGACAAATGCTTAGGCAAAATAATCAAAAGGTTTGGAAAACAAGCCCTCTGAAGAGTGGTTGAGGGAGCCGGGTCTGTTTCGCTTGGAGAAAAGAAGGTTGAGAGAAGGGGACGTGAGAGCCAGGTTTAAATATCAGAAAGGAAGTGTTAAGATTTAACTTTATACTTGCACAGTCTCAGCGCCTTCCAGTAGCTTACACCTGCTCAGTCTTTCAGTCTTCCAGTCTGCTTCCACAGTAGACACTTGAGCACATGCCCGGCCATTGTCAGTTTTTACTACTGCCTTTCCCCTAGTCTAGAGGATATTACAGACTCACCATAGTTCGCAGTATCTTGTCCTAGTAGACAGGTTTAATTGCATATAGACTTCACAACATCAAAAGGAAAAGGAGAGTGAAAATACACTGAACATGGTTCCTTATATACAATACATTTACACATAGTAATCCTTGATTGGTTACCAACTAATTGACCCAACTCAGGATTGCATCATTGACAATCACCTGGAGTAGGCCCAAACACATTCCCCAAATGATTCCCAATAGAAGCCCATTCGCAGTGCATGACTCCATACATTGTCAAACCTAAACATGTTGAAGGGAAGGGGCAAAGCTTGTTTTGTGCTGCTCTGGAGACTGGGACCCAATAGAGCCATTGTTTCTGACTCCAGCAAAAGAGATCCCTCCTGAATATTAGGAGGCACATCCTGATAGACAGAGCTATTGGAATACTCTGACTGGGAGTTTAGTGGAGTTTCCTTTGGAGGTGTTTAAAACAGGCTGGAGGACCATCTGTCGAGATGGCTTTGACTGTGTCTTCCTGCCTGGAAGAAGGGCGTTGGACTGGATGGCCTTTGGGTTCCCTTGAACTCTAGGATTCTATTATTATTCTCCATCTTGTCCTTCTAGTTCAGGATGGAAGCGTGTTGCAGGGTGAGCATTCTATTTCTGTCACATGAACATGTAATAATGTGCCCTTCCTTGAGCCCCAAGGAGAATAGGGCAATTTATTTATTTATTCTTTGTGGTGCTTCTGTGGAAATCGCACATATGGGATTTTTCCTGCGCTTGCAGTTTTTCCGGAACCTTCTAGAATCTCTATCCTGTTTCCCCTAAAATAAGATATCCCCAGAAAATAAGACCTAGTAGAGGTTTTGATGAATTGCTAAATATAAGGCCTCCCCCAAAAGTAAGACCTAGCAAAGTTTTTGTTTGGAAGCAGGCCCAACTAACAGAGTACCAGAGCATGCAGGATTGGTAAATGTACGTACCATAGAGTGTTGTACATGGAAATAATGGTAGTAACAAGAAATTATTGATAGGATTCATAGTTTCTCTGGTTATGCTGGTTTGTGATAATTACTGTACAGTATATAATAAATGTTCATTTTTTTGTTCAACAATAAATGTGAATTCTTCTTCATGGAAAACTAAGACATCCCCTGAAAATAAGACCTAGTGCATCTTTGGGAGCAAAAATTAATATAAGACACTCTTATTTTCGGGGAAACACGGTAAATGAAACATTTTGGCGGAAGCCCCGCCCACTCTCCCCAATAGAGTATATATAGCCTGGTGGGCGGGGCTAGCCCTAGTTCTTTTTCCTCTCCAAGGAGAGTAGGGCTATTTATTTATTTATTTATTTACAGCACTTTTACCCCGCCTTTCTCACTCAAGGGGACTCAAGGCAGCTTACAATAAATAGGCAAAAATTCAATGCCTGCAATAACATGGTGGTGGTGATAATTCCCTCCCCGTGAACTCTGAGAAGGTCAGGTAGCTAGAAAAGACATCTTAAGAAGGAGCTGTATCTTTGCTAGGCCCACCCACATCCCTTGTCCTGGCGCCCATCAACTTTAATCCCCTTCTGGGGAAAAATGCAGACTATATGTTTCAGAAATGACTGGGGATAAGTTTGAGGACCTCTGCTTCTCTTTCTCTTGGTGTGTGATGCTTTTCTCCTTCCTGCCTTTCCCTTCCAGATGGACTGCTCCAGCTACGAACTGGAGGAGCTGCACACCAAGGTGATCTCGCTCTGCAGCCGGATAGAGCTGCTCCCCTGCCACAGCGCCAAGGACAGGTTGGCCCAGTCTGGTGAGTCCTGTCCCAGGGTTTGCTGTCCTGTCTTTGAGGCATTCCCTTCCGCGATGTGTCCCAGACCCCGCAGCAAAAGCAAATATAACGGCATTTCCTTGGGACACTTTGGGTAAAGCAGACACCTGCTCTTTAAAAGTAACATAGTTGGTTTACTCACAAACTTCATATATTCAGCATACAGGTACATTGCTTATCAATCCAGTTACAGATCGGATTTGAAGTAGTTCCTCTGTGTGGGTAACACAGGACATCGTTTCTTAGAATCAACAGTCCAAAGTCCAAAGCATCTTTCTGGTCTGAGAGTCGAATAGAGTCTCTGTTTCTACACTGAATGTCTAATGGCTTCTGTACAGCATTCTATTCCTACTGAAGCCTCTAAGCATACATCCTACTGACTTCTAAAGACTTCTAAAGTTTCTAAAATGGAGTCCGAGTCCTGAGCAATGCCAGATCTGATCACATGGTCTGTTCTAGCCTACAATATAGAGTTAAGGAAAACTGCATACCAATATACACATATATAATACAGTAAGCAATCTGAATTACATACATAACAAATAACTAGTGGAGGCCTGAAGAAAATAATAATAATAATAATAATATAACATTTTATATCTATTCCACCCTATCTTTCAGGCAGGGGGAATCCTTTTATCCCACCTCTGCCACCAAATGTAAAGGATTTATTAAACGCTGCCACCAAATTGTAAAGACTATTAATGCTGCCGCCAAATTATAAAGGTTTTATAACGCTGCCACCACTTTGGGAAAGAGTCAGCCACCACAGACTCAGAGAGGAGACCTCTTTCTTCTTTCTTATTCACTTCAGATGGTAACACAACTCAGTCTATAATATATGCGACAGAAGCTTAGATGTTAGAGGAACAACAACAAGTTTATTCAGGCACAGAGCTTAGTGGTTACAAAATTGTTCTTCACTTAGAGGCACTTTGGTTAACAGTTGCAATATTAGAATGAGGTGATTCAAACCTCCTAAAGTGTCACTACTTTAGCTTAAAGTATTTAAAACTTCTTTCTCTGCTGCTTTTAAACCGCAGTCACCCTGTGATATACAATCACAGATTCTCTGTTCCTTACCAGGATACAGACTACCTTAAATAAGTCACCAAACTTATTTTAAACCGGCTCAAAAATAAGCAATTGAGCCTCCCTGATCCTCTCAACCTGGGATCAGTCTTCCCTGTGCCTCATCAGAGCACAGACTCACTGCTTTTTTTTAAACTCTGCACTTCTTCACCAAAACGGCAGTTGGCTCCGCCCACTTCTCCATGGCAACCAACCTCTGAGTGCAGAGATGCAATAACTGAAATACTGACCCTTTTAAAACACAAACACACAAGTAAACATAACATCTGTAAACTAAAAATTCATACTTCACTACACTTTTGGTGTGTAGATCTTATTGCTGCTGGTGATTTTCCAGCTGTGCTAAAGAAGGTTGCTATTTCCAGCAGTTGAAATCCAAAACACCTGGAGGAGGGCCGAAGTTTGCCCGTGTGTGCTCTATACTCTGTATTCTTTTCAATACTCTGCTGTTTTGTGGGAGAACCTCCCTAACGTTCCTCTCTCCCTCCCCAGAAATGGCCAAGCGCAACGCGGACATCCTGAGGGCCATCCTGAGCCTGCAGCACCCGGCGGGCCCCTCTTCCTCCTCCTCGTCCTCCGGGGCCCCCCACCTGCCCTTGCGCCTGCTGGCCCCCCACATTGGCCGGCTGCCGATGCCCGAGGACTACGCCTTGGAGGAGCTGCGGGGCCTCACCCGCTCCTACCTGAGGGAACTGACCCTGGGGGCCCAGTGAGACCCGCGCGGGCCGGACCGGCCTGACCAGAGCCCCTCCCTCTCTTAACAGTTGGCCCTGGTTTTCAGAGGGGAGAGGCACAAATCCCCCCTTTTGCCCCCTCACAGCACAGACTCCCTCTCTGAAGACCCTGGAACTGCAACACTCTTTTTTCTGGCTTCTGACACCCGTCTTGTTTTGGGTGGCGGCGTGAAGACATTTTGGGAGCCCGCGGATGCCTTCTTCTCCCAGTTGCTGAATCAATAAAGGTTGAGCGAAGAAAGGATGTGAGGCAGCAGGGCACCTTCATGACGTCTGTTGAGTGCAATGGGGATGTCTGCCAACCAGGCCTCCCTCCCTTCCAGCGGTCAAGTCCGGCCTGCCTTTGCGACCTCAGGTCGAGGGCAAGGTGGCCTTCCAAATGGCTTTACGTCTTCTGATTGTTTTGCTTTCTCTTAGCAAGGACCTGAGGCAGCAGAGCACCTTTGTGACGTCTGTTGGGTGCAGTGGGGATGTCTGTCTTGTGGAGCTTCTCTGTGATTTGGGGAGAGGAAGGCTTTTTCCCATCACAGAGCGTATGCCAACCAGGCCTCCCTCCTTCCTAGCGGTCAAGTCTGGCCTGCTGGTCAAGTGCAAGGTGGCCTTCCAAATGGCTTTATGTCTTCTGATTGTTTTGCTTTCTCTTGACAAGGACGCGAGGCAGCAGAGCACCTTTGTGACGTCTGTTGGGTGCAGTGGGGATGTCTGTCTTGTGGAGCTTCTTCTTGGTGATTTGGGGAGGAAGGCTTTTCCCCATCATGCCAACCAGGCCTCCCTCCCTCCCGGCGGTCAAGTCCGGCCTGCCTTTGTGACTGCAGGTCGAGGGCAAGGCGGACTTCCAAATGGCTTTACGTCTTCTGATTGTTTTGCTTTCTCTTGGCAAGGACGCGAGGCAGCAGAGCACCTTTGTGACGTCTGTTGTGTGCAGTAGGGATTTCTGTGTGGGTTTGTGGAGCTTCTCGGTGATTTGGGGAGAGGAAGGCTTTTCCCCATCGTGGTCAAGTCCGGCCTCCCTCCCTCCCGGTGGTCAAGTCCGGCCTGGCCGGTCAAGTGCAGGACGGCCTTCCAAATGGCTTTACGTCTTCTGATTGTTTTGCTTTCTCTTGGCCTTTTTGCAAAGAATGCCGAGACGCTCTCGCTCTTTCTTGCAATCCTCTTTGCAAGCCCTATAGCACGCATGGGCCAAACTTCCGCTCTCCAGTTGTTTTGGACTTCAACTCCCACAATTCCTAACAGCCGGTAGGCTGTTAGGAATTGTGGGAGTTGAAGTCCAAAACACCTGGAGGGACATGCCTTTCTGTGGGTCTAAAACTGGGGTGTTTTGCTCTGTCTGGTTTTGAGGAAGGGGTTTTCCAGGCTCCTGCAAGAGCGTTGTGTGTCAGTGTGTGTGTGTTTGTTGTGCGTGTGCAAGCGGAGCAGCCGGAATCCACGTTTGCACAAGGGTCCGCCTGGATCCCAGGCGGTGGAAGGGATTGGGAGGAAGGTCCAGGGCTGGAGTGGACACTACTGCTGGTGTCCATCCAGGTGGACATTTGAGGCCCCCGTCCAGCCCGTCTGGACTGGAAAGTTGGGGTGGATCTGTGGCAGGGAGGAGGGGCTCGTGGGGGGAGACGCATGGACATTATGTAAAGGTTTTTAATGAAACTATAAATAAAAAATCCAGATTATTTTCTTGTCTGTTTCTCTGGAAAAGAATTTCTAAGAAAAACAAATAAAAAAAAGTTTATAGCATTTTCTTTTTGGCCTGCCTGGTTCTTTCTCTGCCCTCCCAACGTCCACACATCGTTAATTTAAATTTGACAAAGCAACCTGGACACAGCATGTTATTTGAGAAGGCGGAAATGCTGGACCGCTCTCACAACCACCATGTCAGGCGACACAGAGAAGCCGTTGAAATCCACAACCACGTGGACAATTTGAACAAAAAGGAGGAAACCATGAGAAGGAACAAAATCTGGCACCCAGTATTAAAATAAACTCTAAAACCAGGACAGTAAATAAAGAACAACACTCAGAAAATGGGAATTCCAGATAGGAAACAGTCAGGGCCAGCTAACACCTCCCAACAAAGGATTCCCCCAGGCAGGGAGCAGCCAGGCTTTGAAGCTGTAAAGCCATTCCATGCTAATCAAGGTGGCCAATGGCAACATTCACACCTGCTTCAAAGAGAGAAGAGTTCTTTCTCAATCTATACTTTCCAGAGATATGTAAACCCCACTTGCCTAGTTTCCAACAGAGCTCACACCTCTGAAAAGGCCTGCCGTGTCAGGGGGTTAATTAGCATCGAACCACCCTGATTTATTGATGAGTTAGGCCTCTCACCAATCCATCCTCCGTCAGACTGCTTAAGCATCTGGCTAAGCAGCACCGACAACAACACCATAGTCGTAATTCAGCTGATCACAGCGGTTCCAAGACTTTATTATATACAAACTGTATACAACTACAAAGTCTTATCACTCATAGGACCCATGCTTCCTTAACAAGGCAAAGCATGTCCTCTCTCTTTGCCAATCGTCAGTGAAGCTCTTCTGCCGGCAACTCCCACATTCCATAGCAGAATGACAAATGTCCTGTCGCCTTTCTGAGATCGGAAGGCTTGACCTATTGGCTAGGCAAGCTATCACTCAAGCTGGCCTGCCATTAACCCCCTGTACTGCTGGAAAGCATGCTGGAATGGAATACACAGTTGCAAAAACTCCAACAACAAAACACTTGATTTAACATTTCACACATACACCAAAATACACCATAGATGTGGGTGAAACATCAGGAGGGAATGCTTCTAGAACATGGCCACACAGCCCGAAAAAATACTTTAAATTAGTTTGGATGGATAAAGTTCTCAGAACGTACACCAAAAAGGGAGACATTGGAGACACAGTCTATTACACAAAGGATAGGAAATGAACAAGATGAACTACAACGGGGTTTCTGTGAGTTTTCTGGTTTATATAGTCATCTCTTCTGATGTTTCTACAGACAGACAATAGAGGCCGTTTAACATTTTCCAGCTTCCGGCTCCCTGAGGGTATGCTCTGTTGCGTGTTGTAGATGGTAATAAATGGAAGCTTTACTTCTGCTTGTGAACTGGTGGGATCACAAACCAGCAAAAATCTTGGAAAATGAGCACACAAAGATACTGTGGGACTTCCGAATCCAGACTGACAAAGTTCTGGAACACAACACACCAGACATCACATTTGTGGAGAAGAAAAAGGTTTGGATCATTGATGTCGCCATCCCAGGTGACAGTCGCATTGACGAAAAACAACAGGAAAAACTCAGCCGCTATCAGGACCTCAAGACTGAACTTCAAAGACTGGCAGAAACCAGTACAGGTGGTCCCGGTGGTGATGGGCACACTGGGTGCCGTGCCAAAAGATCTCAGCCGGCATTTGGAAACAATAGACATTGACAAAATTACAATCTGCCAACTGCAAAAGGCCACCCAACTGAGATCTGCGTGCATCATCCGAAAAAAACATCACACAGTCCTAGACACTTGGGAAGTGTTCAACTTGTGATTTTGTGATACGAAATCCAGCATGTCTATCTTGTTTGCTGTGTCATACAATAATAATAATAATCCAAACCTTTTCTTTTCCACAACTGTGATGTCTGGTGTGTTGTGTTCCAGAACTTTGTCAGTCTGGATTCGGAAGTCCCACAGTATCTTTGCGTGCTCATTTTCCAATACTTTTGCAAGTTTGTGATCCCACCATTTCTTTACTGCTGGGAGGTGGTACTTGAGGCATAAGTTCCAATGGATCCTTTGGGCCACATAGTTGTGCCTCTATTTGTAGTCTGTCTGTGCGATCTTCTTCTTCTTCTTCTTCTTCTTCTTCTTCTTCTTCTTCTTCTTCTTCTTCTTCTTCTTCTTCTTCTTCTTCTTCTTCTTCTTCTTCTTCTTCTTCTTCTTCTTCTTCTTCTTCTTCTTCTTCTTCTTCTTCTTCTTCTTCTTCTTCTTCTTCTTCCAGGTTTGTGATCCCACCAGTTCTTTACTGCTGGGAGGTGGTACTTGAGACATAAGTTCCAATGGATTCCTTTGGGCCACATAGTTGTGCCTCTGTTTGTAGTCAGTCTGTGCAATCTTCTTCTTCTTCTTCTTCTTCTTCTTCTTCTTCTTCTTCTTCTTCTTCTTCTTCTTCTTCTTCTTCTTCCAGGTTTGTGATCCCACCAGTTCTTTGCTGCTGGGAGTGGTACTTGAGGCATAA